>NC_056737.1:534097776-534192776 GCF_019279795.1 Protopterus annectens | reverse complement strand
TCTTTGCATAACTTTGTAGATTTTCATGGTATTAAGATACTATAAGAATGTACTGTTGTAATCTTATTATTCCTTTGAATCTACAGTTCTCAGAAGGAAGAAACTGAATGTCACCTCCCTATTTCTACCTTATAACCAAGAAAAGCCAAGGATGATAGGACTTCTTGAAAAACTAAGACACTTGGCAGGACAGTGTACAGGTAGACTGAACTACTAGGAGTTCATTATAGTTTACTGAAATAAGTTTTACTGAAAAGAAATTCAATTATTCTTTTTGTCAAATCTTCTAGTATCCAAAAATATTCAGTGTGCATGTGTGTGTGTGTGTGTGTGTGTGTGTGTGTGTGTGTGTGTGTGTGTGTGTGTGTGTGTGTGTGTGTGTGTGTGTGTGTGTGTGTGTGTGTGTGTGTGTGTGTGTGTGTGTGTGTGTGTGTGTGTGTGTGTGTGTGTGTGTGTGTGTGTGTGTTTGGCAGAGGAATGATAAGGGGATAAGGACTTCATTATACCCAGGCAACCTAAGTTCAAATAATGGCTTTCACGCATGTTGTGGCTAGCAATGCACAGAGAAGGAATAACACGAGTGAGTCGGCATTCCATTCCTGCGGGGGAGTGGGTCCACAGGACATCATACTGATGAGGCTGTGTCACTCATTTAAGCTCTGGGTAGTGAATGTCAGTCATGTGGCAATACAGTGCAGGACTGGGACTCTTGGGCCTAGGGCAGAGCTTCTGCCATGAACCATGTCTTGTTGCTTAGTTCTGCCTTAAACACTATATCACCATGATGGTGGGGGTGGGGGGATAGGACCAACCTTGAACAAGCCATTACCTCACTGCTGTAGTTATGGTTGCACCCTGGCCCATCTATCTCCTTCACAACCCTTAAGTGGTGCTAGGTAGGGTATATCCCTGACCATCATGATATGAAGAGCAACAGGATTACATAGTGTGGTTTGACACAGAAAAGATGCATTGAGGGTGCCACATCACCATGTGAAGGTCAACCTAATCTAAGCACAACAACAAGGGTAAAAATAAAAGTCATACTGCTAGTAGAGACCACTGTATTCTCAGTATGAATGACCTTTCCTTGTCATCTTCCAGTTCTTTAGAAGCCTTCTTAGCACTTTCATTACATTATAATATTGGAGTCATAGCAACTGGTCTTAGTACCTTGGATTAGGATGCTTTTAGTTTGGTTGGTGTTCTGAGCAACAGAGTTCCTATCAACTGAAACCAAGCACAACAAAGATAAACAAAACTCATATTGTCAGTAGAGACTGCTGTACTCCCAAATATGAATGACGTATCTTTGCACATTTCAATATTTTAGAATTCTTGGTCATCTAACACTTTCATTACATTGTCATATTGGATTAATAGCAATTAGTCATAGGAACATGGGTTAGGATGCATTTAGTTCAATGGGTACTTTGATGCCCAGAGTTCCCAGTGAAAAAGATTAAGATAATCCAGTTTTAAATGAATAAGGCAGATCAGACAGGCACGGTGCTCCCCTACTAGAGATCCTGAAAAAAAAGAAGTTATCCAGCCAGGGTCATTGTCTTAGCTAATCTAGGTGCTGCAACTCCCAATGCCCTCTCAGAAAAAGTTAAACATTTCAGTTAGCTTTGTTCCTTGGGTTTTTATGCTTTTTAAACTGCAAGTCTCCCCCAACATATATACCATTTATGTATGAACATCTACAAGTTTGTTTCACTGTCTATTTTCTTATTTATAATTGACTAAGAAAGTCTCAGAAGGCTAGAGGAAACCACCTGCAAATGAAACCCTTTACAGTATTATCATTATCATAGTACATGCATATTTTAGCACTACATTCTCATCTGTTTGTCATGGATGATTACAAGTATGCTTTTATGCATGGTATGGTAGATCTGAGGAAAGTGAGCCTGACTACATTCTCTGTGGAAAGCTCCATTTTTTTATTATTTATTTTTACTCCAGTATCACATATAATCTCAAGATCTCTGTTTATATCCTTGTGGCTGAGGTACTCAAAAGCAAGCTAAAAGATCTTACTTACAGCAAACGGTCTGACAAATACTGCAGTGGGTCATCATTTGCATCAATGTGATAGCCGATGTATGATTTACCTTTTTGTGCTACAAGACTGGACTATATTGTTACGAGTAGTGTTTGGCGTTGTAAATCATAGAAAGAAAAGATGAAAATGGACGACATTTTACATTTTTTTTTGTCCCTCTTGGAACATCATGTAACCGGCCTGGATCCCAGTGCCCAATGCCTACACCAGGCCTAATGGCTTTATCTCCAACCCCCTAGCTTACTCTGATACTGCTGGGGCAAGTTGTGGATCCTATTTTTCTTCTATCCCATGGAAGGGATTTTTTTTTTTGTAGGCCTTTCCCACTTCCTTGCCCCACTTCCCACAGTCATTAACTATGTTTTAGGGCAAATCCCCTCTTTGAGTCATGCCTCCCCTAAGGGAGCATTATCAATGAATATCCTTCAACCTAGGACTGGCACTCCTTTCCCTCCCAGCTGATCTGTCAGTTCCCTGAGAAGCTTAGTCAAGTGGGCCATAGTTAGGGCTTTATCCCTCTATGCCACTGAAATGACTAGGAATGGTTTACTTTCACCAAATTCAGTATCAGGATCTAGCTTCATAAGACATCAGTCATCCCCACCTCTGTCCTCTACATTTTGGCGAACACTGGCTTTCTCTGCACTTGCATTATACTGTAAGGCTGCAACTATAACATTAAGATAAGGATACAAATATTTAGTCTGTTTTTCATGCACAGAAATATTATGCTTATTTTTGTGTCTCGGCCCATGGATATTCTGAGCTTGCTGCCTTAGTGAATTTAGTTCTTTTTCATAGATCAAAAATAATATGGCTTTTTGAAGACTTAACCTACAGAAAAAATCTCTTAACTGTACTTTCTTTAATTTGCAGAGGTACTGCCACTAAGAGGGGTATGTATTATTGTATTCAGTCTTCCTAACTTCAGCTTGACTGCAACTACAATTCAAACTGTTTAAACAAGGTAAATATATTGGCAACAGGTAAGATTATGAATAAAAGTGATTTAGTACTCATAAACCATACTACTTTAGAATGTAAGAACAAAAACTGAAAAAAAAATCATGATGACAGACATTGTGGAAAAAATGTTATCAAAAATATTGAAACATTTTTTTCAGAAATTATCCGTGGCAGTGTTAATATGAAACCTTACTTTCCCAACTTATATCAATTGATTTTGGATTCAAAATAAACAAATAAATAAATAATAGGCATTCGGATTACAATAATTAATACAGCTTAAACAAGACTGACAATGACAACAGTAAATAATTTTGAGGTCTGCAGGGTCAGCATAATCTATCATTTTCAGGAAGAAATTTACTCGCAGATATTTGCATAGGGTTTATATTTCACATGTAAAGATCAATAAAATACATAAAACTAACACACTTGTGTGTTGGACATAAAAATATTAAAATCAGATTGGTATCATGTATTTCTTAAATGTGAGAAAAGTAATAAATATGAGGAAGAGGTTCAGTTTTTCTTTATAGCATTATGGTCCAATACATATATGATTTCTGAATATATAATATTAACAAACACTCAAATCCCTGCATGTATAGGTTTATAGTTTCACATGGGTTTTATAGACTATCAAGTCCAGGAGCCATTTTAAGCCTAGCCAATATTACCTCAAATTTACCAAAAATATTGCTGATGTGTCAATACCCCACGGAACTTACAGTTACTATAGAGGCTTGTACACAACAAGAATTCAGAGACTGACTCTATCCATTAGAGACATAGGAGCCAAACCAGGAGTGAATTTGCAATTTTTCATCCATTGGTCCAAGTTATATTTAAGACGTGTTAGAGATGAGTTTTGCTTCACATGGATGGGAAGCCTGTTCTAGAGAAGTGGTAATCTTTGAGACACATAACTGCTTCTCCAATGTGTCCTCCATATGTTGCAGATGAGGTTTAGGTCCTTAGAACAAGTATTTCTTACGCCATTTGTTTTATGATTGTGCAACAAGTCTATTAGTGTAGGATCAGAGGAATATCATCACAATATCCTTTGAAACAGGCTTTATTAGCAACAGAAAGAAAACTAATTACAATGACCTGGAGGAGTGATACCAAAAAATGTGCCCTATCACTATGACAACAAACAAAGAAGCCCAGTTTCAAATACTGGGAAAAACTGAAATTAATTACATGATAAATATAACTTTCTGCTAGATGGAAAAAAATGGAAAAATAAAAATAAAGTAAATATTATGCATGATTTGTTTTATTGTTATACATGGTAGCAGACAATGTAAATAGTTTTTTTTTTTGATGTCATGACCCCAAGTTGAATATTTATTTTTTAGGAAAAAATGCTGAATTCTTGCTTTTCATTTATCCTTGTTCTTCCTCATGAGCATTATTTCAGACATATTTTTCCCACAAATGTGTTTATTGCCATGTAATTTGTCCCTCCCATTTTCTAAAGATCTCACCTCCTGTTCTTTTATCTTCTTTACAATATTCAGTATTTCAGTTACAGTCAGTCCAGATTTTGATTTCCATTTTCAAGTAATTGCTTTTTTTGGCAGCCAATAGCATTAAACTTAGTAAGGCCTCATTATGTGTAGGCAATTCTGATCCTGTGTCTAGATCAAAAGAATCTTCTCTTTCGTTGCAACCATTAACTCTTAATATTTCTGATACAGTTCTCTCTATGGAATTTTTAAACTCACTGCGCCACCCAAAAAAAAAAAAAAAAAATATATATATATATATATATATATATATATATATGGGTTTACTGCTTTTCATCAAATACCACATATTCAAAAAAGAGCAGTAGACCGCTCAGTTACGCGAAAGTGCACTTATTCAAAAGAGCACTTTCACGAACTCAGCTTCAATGAACGGATCACACCACAGTGGAGGACAGCAGGAAAACATGCTATGTCCTCCACTGTGGTGCGGTAGTTATGGACCTTAGGGTTAGGGCGTGGGTCATGATAAGAGGATAGTTAGTAGGGCTATCCCCTTACCATGACACATGCCCTAACCCTAAGGTCCGTAACTACTGCACTAAAATCAGTAGTAGCCCGTTCGCTGAAGTGGGTTTCGCGAAAGTGCACTTTCGATTAAGTGCACTTTCGCGTAACCCAGGGTCTACTGTGTGAGTTCGAAGAAGTCTATTTTCGAACTTATACAGTAGACCCATATTTATATATATATATATATATATATATATATATATATATATATATATATATATATATATATATATTATGTATATGTTCCCAGTTACCTCTCTTTCCCATCACACCTCCAGCATTTCCTATCTACCCAAGGAAAAATTGCCCAAGTTTAGTTGAGGAATAAAATACCTGTGAAAACACTTCCAAGCAAAAATTCAAAACCTTTTGAACTTTGCTGCATACTTGGGATCCTTACAGATGTCTTCTCATTGTCCTTTTGTAGACTGCATTTCCAGTCTCTCTTCCCAGTCTTTTCCAAACTTCTCTTATTGATTCTTACAGTTATTATGCAATATTTATATTCCCTGTCAGTTATCCCTTTTAAACAACAGTTTCTTTTATAGACTCAACTAAAATCTACCTGAGCTGGTCTTTCACTTAATACCCCCTATCCCTTTCTCTTTGCCTAAAATCTGATATCAATCCCTAGAAGGAGAAGCAGTCATCGGCAGTGTGTTCTTGTTTCAAAACCCCACCCAAAAAAACCAGAAAGCACATCTAGACTTCAATTCATAGATCCAAATAATGTTATGGGGCAAAGGGCTGAAAGGTGCAGCAAAATGATATTACCCTATAATGACATGCAAATGAGGAAACAGAGCCTAGTGAGAGCATAATGGCATGCAAATAAGGATGACAAAAATAGATCATGACTCATAGTTATTAGACGCAAAGTCACATTAGTGGTTGTATCAGAGTGTAAATGTAAAGAGTGTTCTGAAAGCTGCAGCGCTGCAGAGGCAGAAATGTTAGTAAGAAGGGCAACTTATGTATATCAGCGCCTTATTAGATCAGCTGGTGGTATCCTGCATATGCAGTGTTACTGCATGCAACAGCAAAAGTGGTAATGGCTGATGATTACTTCCCTCCAGCAAACAGACCAATGGATATGTGACTGTCCTTGCACGGATAGAGATATTTGGCTGAATTGTGTGGCCCACGGACTGGAAAAGGAAGAATGCGTAGACTTCTTATACCTGTGGATACTAAGGTATTTGTAACTCTTACAACACTAACTAGAGGAACCTTCAAGCGACAACTTGGAACACAAAAGGAATATCTCAGGCATGCATCAGCACCTCATTAGATCAGCTGGTGGTATCCTGCATATGTAAGTTACAGTATGCACAAGTAAAAGTGGTACTGGCAGAGGATTACATCAATTTATCAGACCGACAACAAGTACAAGAATGCCTCTCCATGGAGAGAGAGAGAGAGAGATAGAGAGAGAGAAACATTTGGATATCGGTTGACCTCTATGGCCTACGGACTTGAAAAGGTGGAATTCATGGACTTCATACACCTGTGGATACCAAGGTATTTGTAACTCTTACAATACTAAATAGAGGAACCTTCCAGAGACAAACTTTGTACACAATGGGAATACCAGGTGTAATCCTCTAGAATATTCAAGACAATTATCAACAGAATGCTGCCAGGAACACATCTGATTTTCCAACACACTAGAGGGGCAGACGCCATGATGCATGGCTTCTACAATACTTCCCACCTCCACAAAGTGCTGGGAGACACAGATTTCACCGATGAGACAATAAAGACCCCAGTCAATGTTCATGAACAGGGTCAAATCAGCTGATAGGGGACCATTCCATCAGCTGCCAGTAAGTGTGTAAAGCAGAGGGGTTAATAATCCAGCTTCTGCACATCATCCTGGTAGTGCCCATGAGTCCCACATATGGCATGAAAGTCATCTACACAGCCACTTCCTACAGGGACACATTTTACAGTGCCACAAAGTAGGCAAATGTAGTCACACTTGTGCAATTACTTATCCACAGCTATATTCATAAAATGTGCTCATGACATGCACCCAATATCTCTTCTTCACGTCATTAATGTATTGCAGGAGAAATAGGATATAGGATAGCCCCCTGTTGGTGACACTCATAGAAACCCCAAAGCTTTACCAAGCAGCAGTATAACATCATCTATGCAAAAAACAGAAATGTAGTATACCGTGTATTTGGCTTGTCAAAATCCTGGTTCTGCTTTCTAGAAATGTCTGGGAAGCACAGCAGTATGCCTCCTTCATAGCCTGCTAGTGCTTTGAAGCATGTTGTATTCTGCATAATATGATCCCACAGAAGCATGCAGGTCAGCCAGCATGCCCAGGACCTCACATTACCAAAGCAACAGAACCCATTTTAACCACCACCACTTCCACCAAAAGCAAGAGTAATGACAATGGAACAACCAGAAGTAACTGCACTGCACACACATGCTTACACAGCACTGAGCACATTGCATGGTAGCACAGATAAATCAACAATAAGTAGTCCACCACAATGAGTCATGCACACAGTGGCAGTGCAATGTCACACAGAACAAAATGATGAATGTAGTGTTATGTAAAAGCTACACTGAGCAGCACCTGATCAAGTCAAACTGTGCATCAAACATCTCCACATGCAACACAGAGAGAGGAGGATAGTAAGGGACACAGCCTTAATCATTTAAACAGGTGCCTAGGGCCACATGGACATAGGGCTATATAAACAAACAGGGGGTGGTAGACCACAGGACAATAGAGGTGTATACTGGAGTTATGGAGAAGGAAAGTACCAGTGTCAAATATGATCTCCTCCATTGAGTGAGTGGAGATTTGACTAGTGGGATTGTGCAGTAAGGTGACTGTAATGAGGAATTATAGGAAGTAACTAAGGCCATGTGTAGTATGGCTCTACTAATTTGAATGTAGTGCCAACCAAAATGTCCTCTAGGATATGGAAGTACTAAAACCCATTAAGCAGGATGTATATGTGAGCTGCAGATGAATTATCCCACCCAGTACTGGCTTTGGTATGTTATCATCCCAACTGTATCAGTTACAGAATGTGTTCTTTGCAATCATCATCCAATGTGTGCTACAGTAGGTGTGCTTATGGCTGAGGTAATGGGCAATACTGAGAAACACAACACTGATGACAGCACTGGCTAACATCTGCATGGAAGTGGCCATGAAAACTATGTATCCTTCTCTGAGCTATAAGGCCAGTGACAGCATCATCCATGGAATCTACAGTCTTTCAGAGACCAAGCATAATGGCAACCATCTTTCTTTTGGTATTGATAGCCATGGAGTGAACCTGGGTCACAGCCCTGCACATCTGTTGTTTGAAGCTGAGTAGACAGTTCAAGGGTTGTTGGTGGCAGTGGATGATGGCATGATGCACTTCTAGCCTGCTGTATGATGGGTACCTGTGTGTCTGATGCAGTATGATGCTCTGCCACTGCTGGCCTACCACTTGGGTTGGCCATGCTCACAGTCACAGTGGAAGCCTCCCTAAATGGCTATGATGTGCAATTCATATCATGATGTAGAGAAGGCTACAGCATCACCCCAGCAGTGGGTGTAGATCAACTCAGAAAGGAGACAGAGAGTGCCAATGTGTGCTGAGACTGTAAATCAATCTGTATGTTGGTTTCATTATCAGAAACTAACATGGGACTTACCTCATTCTGTTTTTTTTTTTTGTCCCAGCCACTAGAGGTATCAACATAGCAGTGATCTGCCTTGTGGATATTGACTCTATTATATAACTATGTGATTCTGCTCACCCACAGTCCTTTGTACTCTATATTATGCATGCTAATGACAGCTAGACTCCCATAGACAAATATAACACACACCTGCCTGTCCCATAAGTCTGCATGCCTAAAGCACATTGGCATTGATTAGTGCAATCTCCCTGACTCTGGTTCAGTCACAACTGCCATATACTTTCTGCAGTATAGGTACCTGCCTTTTTAATTTCTACAAATCTTTTGGGTTTCTAATACCATGACAGGAATGGACCCCATTCCTTAGTGAAAGTATGATTAAAGTTTATGAGATTAGTATTGCTTCAGTCTTTGATGTCAGCCAAAAGTGTTTTTTGCAGCACTCGCAATGTGCCCTGTAATGACTCCTTCTGCAATTCGTATGGAGTTACATGGATTGGTGACATATCTAAATATGGTTGTAGATTCTTTTTTTATAAGACCCGTTGCTCCAACTACTATTGGAACTGTCTGGGTATCTTTCTTCCATATTGCTCTCATTTCCGCCTGCAGATCCTGATATTTTATTACTTTGTGTCTCTCTGTACACAAGACACTGTTGCCACTGGGTGTAGCAATTTCAATGATTAATGCTACTTTTGTCTTTTTTTATTGGACCACTATATCTGGTTTTCTAGCATCTGTCTTTTGAACTGCTGGTAATGGATGATCCCATATGATATAAACTTCATCATTTTCTATGATGCTTTGTGGCTCATGTTTCCAGTGTTTTTCAGCCACTTCAATACCATAATGTTTGCACAATCCCCAGTGGGTACCAATGTGGATGGTCTAGATGACAGATAAGTATGAGATTCGATGTCCACACCTCCTGGTATAATGCCTGCCCTCTCATCATTGTCATGCAGGAAAGCTAGGACTAATTCTTCCTCAGTTTGTGCTGAACTTGATATAGGGCTGCCCACAGCCATTTTCCTTTCCACCGATGTATTGCATATGCCTTCTCTGCGGTCCATCATATCATTTCATTTATATACATCTACTACTGATGTATGGTGAGTTTCCTCCCACCCACAGCATTTACATCATGCACCATTGTTTCCTTCATCTGGTCCCTGACCTGGCACCCCTCTCCTGAACAGGCATCACTCATGTGTCTGGAATTCCTGCAGCATGATGTATTCCAAAGGGCTGAACTTATTAATGCTCTTCTGTCCACTGCCTTTGGAGGACATGTCTATACCTAGCGGGATAGGACAACATATTTGACAGTCCTATTTGGGTGCCCAAAGCTGCCATTGACACAGTAACTGTAGTCTGGAACAATAGAACATAACTAGGTTACTCTGGGATGTGTATATTGTGGAGAAAATTATGTTATGGAGACAGGTCTCCGAGTGTATATCACAATATGTCGAGTTAAGGGTTGACCAGTGCAGGGATATGACTGATAGATGTACCACTCAGTGATCCATTGTGTGCTATGTAGTATGTGGGTATTTCTGATGGTATGTATGGGGCTTGCTGTGCATATTTCCTGCAGTTTTGTTTTCATTAGTTGTTTGTCCTATGGCACATTTTCATCATTTGTTTTGGTTTATGTAGTGTGTTGACATATTGGCAGCTAAAATATAAAAGCAGAGGTAACATGTGGAGATATCCTTTACAGTTTTATCTGTACAGAAGGCTAAGCATGTGGGATGTAAAGAGACAAGCCACAGTTGAAGGTGGGTACCTTGTAGGTCAGCACATTCAGAAATCATATGGATACCAGCATTTCTTTATGCTTAATATTATCCACTCCCAGGAATAGGCATACAGGATACTACAGTGGTATAAGACAGCCTAGGGCAGTCTGCATGCTGATGCTAGTATCCCACAGGCTTCATCTTTTTGGTGTGTGAAGGACAGAAAAATTATTCTCTATCTTCCCACAACCAGTTTACAGAGTGACTGTTGGGACCATACTCAGGCCCTTTCTGTAATGTAGATGCCTTGTACAATCTGGCAGACCTGCTTTACAGGTTGGCATGCATCCCATGTGTTGGCAGGCAGTGCTGGCACTGGCATGGCAACCTACATCACTGCTACCCTGAAAATCATTGAACATGGGGACCAGAGGTTAGATGAAGATGTGGTGAGCAGCATAGTAAGTATGTGCCATGTCTGCCGTGTGCAGTACTGTCTTTAATAAAAAGGTTTTGCTGTTTGAACAAGAGTCTTCATGATTTCTTGTTCTTTCCTATGACAGATCCCAGGATATTCCAGGTTGATTGCTCTGGGTGATTGTATGCTGTGAATGATGTAGATGGCAAGTGCTTTGTCATAACACAGGGTTGTTTCTGTGGGACTGAGACCCTGGGACATTGTGGGCATTATTCCATGCTTCTGCATCATTATATGTGTGTGTTACTGTAGATGTGTCTGCTTCACTGCACAAACATCATTACTGTAGCTGCATTTGCTCCTTTGTAAATAACAGCAGTAGTGTAGATTCTTCTTCTAGTCCATGGGCACCTCACTGCAATAGTCCTCTGTTGGGCTTTGGAACTCATATTAGTTTTCTACATGCTTGTAACATGGTTGTGGAGATATAGTTTGTACTGTCATCTGGGTCTCAGTCACACCTGTATGTGTATGTCTTGTGTATCCCTTGTGACTTGAGAATGCTGCCAGTTCTCAAAGGAAGCATCACTGATTATAGGCATAGTGGGATTAGTGACATCCTTTGTCCTCTCCTGTCCTATATCTGCCATAAAACCTCTGGGTCCGCAACACTTTATATGTTTTCCAATTACTGTAATGTAACCTTTGCACGATGGCCCTGATCATCCCTGAAAAGTGTAACTAGACAAGTGCACCTACCCAATTTACAAATGGAAAATAAATAATAAAAGAGTATCATTTTTGCAGTATGATTTTGCAGTTTTCAGAGAATTATAACAAGATAATTTTAACAGTGTAAACATAACATTTTACATAACAGTGTTGTACACCATAAGCTTGCAGTTATTCATGACTAAGTCATACATTTTCTTTTTAGGACATGCTGCGAACAATACCTTTCTGATGCAAGTTATATGATATTGCAGTATCATTTAGCATTTAGCATACTTTTAAGTAAAACAGTACTACCTACAGTCATTCCAGTATAACTTATGCAGTGTCCAAGCCTGAATTTGCTAAACAGTGACAGTTTTAAATTTGTTTGGGAGGACAAACTGCAGGTTATTTGCACCTAGTACAATATTTACAAGTTAGCAATGTTGCAGAAAAATGTTTACATTATTTACAAGTTACCTGTATGTTATTTATCTGGTATAATTAACCATGTTGTCTGTTATTTGAAGTGGAGTTTACCGTGGCTCATTAAAGCAGGTACACTTTTCACATTGAGAAGTGCTATTGACTTTTTCCAAAATATTGTAAGAATATTTTTTGTGTCTGTTGTGGTATATTACTGTGGGTTGCTGGAGTTATTTTACAGTTTATTTCCAAAATATTATCATAACATTCATCATTAGAGAGCAGGGGAATGACATTACAACTATTTAAACTATTAAATTAAAAAAATGTTTTATTGTTACCTGTTTAATGAGTAGAATAGATTCATAAGAAGCCTTGTTATATTTAATAAAATATCATAATAACAGCTATAGGAAAATGTTTATAATATGTTGTTATATGCAATACAGACAGCAATGCAGTTTTCTTTGGTATTTCAGATAATCTACAAAGGATCCAGACATAGCAAGAAAACTCTATATAATGTTTTATGAAACTTTTCACTGTGTGAAATTTTTTTATCACCAAGGGAAAATTCTTGAGCAGGACCACCACGTATGGTACCAATATCCGTTATACCCACAACCATGCCTACACTGCTTATTTTGCTGTGCCCAGCCAATATTTGTTGAGATCCAATAACTACAATAATATCTCTTTTATTGAATGACTGTTTCCATATATGATCTAAAATATCTTTTATAATGTTTCCAAAGTGCTTGAAATTCTGTTATTTTAATAATAAAACATAACATCTGTGTCCAATTTCTCCAAAATTCTGCATATATAATAATATACGGCTCTTGTTAAGTTATTAATTTTTGCCAGTGCTTTTGCTTTGGGAAATATAACCTTTACTTTCTTCATTCTTGTTTGTACAACCAAGTAAAATATAGGTGAAGAATCTGAAAAATAAATCTGTCTTAGAACTTCAAAATGTATTTCCACAGAGAAAATATCTAAAATTCATAGATAGGTGTTGTGTTAAATGATTTGGAAGGAATGTTAAATGGAATTCAAGCTTCTATAGGAAATTCAGTTCATGGAAAGTTTATTTATGGGGCAACATAAACAAACTTCTTGATCAAAATTTGAATTCATTTACTGAGTACATTCTTAGATCAGCATTCATCAAGTTATCTAAAATTGTGGCCAGATGCATTTACCACAATCCAAAAAATGTATAATGTAGATGACTACTTTGCCATGTTTAATATGGAACTGGGGCATCAATTATATCATTGAATCACTAAAACACTAAACCCCTTGAAGTGGAGAAGCTGTTAAAACAGCCTGAGGTACCTGGGGTGACCCTCCTTACAAAAAAAAAAAAAAAAAATCAGACTCTAGAATGTATTATACCATGAGAAATTCAGTGGGGGTAGGAATACATAGGATATAAAAAAACCACAGAGGATATATTTACAGTTTCTAAAAGTTAATTCTTCCTACAAATTTAAGTTTCAAATTTACATCAGTCATAACAATATAGCTGTAGCTTGCCTGTGACTCAGCTATGAGCTGATTTTGTCTAGAAAAGTGACATCCTAGGATTTTTAAAGTATTCACTACTGATATGTTTAAATCAAGAGTTACCACATTTCCCAAAAACATTACTTTAGTTTTTGGAGGGATTGATTGATTATCCTGTTCATCTTTGGCTGCAATTAACACGACTAAAAATTGTGACAATTAATTCTTTACATCTGAAATTATAAGAATAATAGCAGCATAAGTTATAATTTTAAAACTAGAATCACAGATCTGAACTGATTAATTTTATTATAAGATTCAGTAAATCTTAACACTGGATCAATTCTCAGTATAAAAAAGAGCTGGTGACACTGGACATTTCTGGCAGAGTCTTCTGGTCTGTTGAAAAATAGATAAAAAGCATATTATTAATCATTATTTGACCTACAGTTTTCTCAAAGTATGTATGATTTTAATAAATGATATAGGGAACTTAAAATATTGCAATAGATAAAATAAATATTCTCTGTTTAAACTATCAAATGTTTTATATGAATCAAATTAATGCAATGCTGTATTTGAACATGTATTTCCTATTTTATTATTAATAGCATATAAACTGAATAGCCTATAGAGTTTATATATCCATCATCATGCTTTACCTGAAAAGAACCCAAACTGAAAAGGGTGAACTAAATTAGGAGGAGTCTATATCAAACAATAAATAATCATAGTCAAAATCTGGTCATCTGCATTTAGAAGAACAACTGGCAGATAGTTTTCAGTCATACTGGTATCTTTCCCACTTTGCTAATAAGAACTATTCTAGGTGATGTAAAGAATTTTTCACTGGAGAGAGGATTAGAAATTAAATCTGTGTATAAACAAAAGAAATAAGCAATTATTAAATTTTTTAAAGTTTTATAAAACTCAGAAGACAATCTAGATGGATTGCATTTTCAGATGGGACTTCTACAATCATTTATAATCTGATATTTTCCTAGATTAAATATGGAAATTCTAAAGTTGGTAAATTAACCTAATATAATAAATGTAATTATTCTTTTTTTAACCGGTTTCTTCAGCACATAGTTTTGAGTGATAGGGGATAAAAACTGCAAATATGTCACCTAACAGTTAGGAAATGCCAAAATGAGTTTTAACAGAATTATTAAATAAAAAATGTCTTTCTGTAATAAGATTTTGTTGGAAAAAGATCCCTAATTCCTGCATAATTGTTTTTTTTTCTGAAAAAATAATAAAACAAGTTATAGAAGGTGATCAAATTTTATAAAGAATTTGATATCTTAAACCAGGAGTATTTGTCATAATTTACCTCCATAGGATTCTCTATAATTGATAATTGTTCTAATAAAACCCAATATGTATTAGTTTCTGTTATGTTTAGCCTTTTTAGAAAGTTTAAACATATTTTAAAAAAATGCTCTAAATGATGCCTATGATATATGAAGTGGAAATAAACTTCATTCACTGTTATGCCAATATTCTTTAATTCTGTTACTGAGGTGGCACAATGCATAGCATTATCACCTCACAGAAACAGGTTCCTTGGTTTGGTTTTCTGGTGGGGTGCTTTCTGTGTGGTGTCTGCATGTTCTCCCTGTGTTTGCATGGATTTCCTCCAGGTGCTCTTGTTTTCTCCCACATTCCAAAGACATGCAGTATGTGGATTAGATACTCTAAATTGGCCATAGGTGTGAGTGTGTGTAACAGTGTGCAGTATGGAAGAACAGCCATGGCAGGGCTACCCACCCTGCATTGTTAACCTTGGCTTTACATGACTGTCACTGTTGAGGCTATACACCAACCCCATGTGTAAAAAATGGAAAAAATGGGTTGTGGATTAATGGATGGATGGATTTTTTACTTAAATTCTGACAGAACCTTATAATTAAATCTCAGGATGTTCTTCAACCCAAAACCAGAAGAATTAAGTAAGTACAGTTCTATAGGAGAATGATTAGCTAATGCTGTCTGAAAAAATGTTCATGTTTACTGTAATCTAAATGTGTATCAGATGGTTTGTCATAATTCTTGGCCAACCAAAATATTTGAGTGGAAAGAATTACCTTCATCATCTCTATCCCCCTTATTATCAGATAACTGAACATTAGAATCTCCAGGAAGTATTATATTATTTTATTTAAATGTAGTTGTATAAGTCCATTGCGAAGATAATTTAAAAAACAAGCATAATATGTGAAGGGAGGATAAATAAATCCTATTACAAAATCAGTTTCTTCATAGCTACTCTCAGTAATAAAATTCTTCCTTGCTAGTCTGAATATTTATCAATTATAGTAACCTCTGATGGTTGAACAAGAATCAACATACCTATCAACTTATTACAATATGAATTTACAAACACTTGCAAAACAAAATCTGAGGTTTGTCAAAACATAATGCCTATCTTGTGCCAAATCTCTTTCTTGTAAACAAAGATTGGTGAAATTTCATATAAATATTTCATCAAATTACTCATTTTCATTCAGTAGTTTAAACCATTTATATTGACAGATACATAACTGAATTAACATTTCCATATAATTCTAGGTGATGGTTCCAGCCACCCAAAAAAAAAAAAATTCAGTGCAAGTTTTGCATGGTTGAATTCCTACATATGTTGTTTAGGCTACTGTAGCAATCTAATTGTAGACAGATATTTTTATAGTACTCCACTGATGAAGATTTCAAAAAGTTTTTTAGCATGGCTCGCATTGTCTTTTAGTAGTTCTTATTTCGTCTAAAGTTTCTGGACTTTTGTAAAATGCAAATTAAATCTCCTTTAGTGGGCTTCTGATGACATACATAATCCTTTATATGTTGAACTGCTGCAGAAATCTTAAAATTATCTTTTTTCAGATGAATTTTCTTGCTTTAAATCAAATATTTCTCTTTATAATCAATTCTGCTGCCCTGAAAGATCTTCTAGCTGAGCAGTCTGCTTGTTTATAGTTAATTTTATTGTGTTAAATTCCTGAGATGCCTTTTTAACTCTATTTAAGGTCAGCAAGAGTTGGTTGACTTTAGAAATTATATTAATTGGCCAGCTTGGTGGCATATCAGAAATATGTGTGTTTTCCCCATCTTTCTCTTTCCTCAGAATTAAAGTTAAATCAATTCCTGAAATAATTTTATATACAGAATTTCAGTTGAAATATTATATCCATTCACAAAAACAGTTTACAGTACTTAATAGACAAGCTGGGGTCAGCTGCAGAATAAATCCAATTCACTAGAAATCTTGATAGCCAATTATCTCTTCTGAATTCATAGGTTCATAGATTAGTACTAAGCTAACTGCCCTTGTGTGCCATTTTAAGCCTAGCCAATTATCCCTTGTGAGACTCAAACCCTGCACCTTGTGTTTCTAAGGCAAACACCTTAACCATTAGGCCACCCTCCCTTCATATTCCTTCCGATTTGGTGTAAGGTTGTACTTTTTCCAACAGTAATATTCTGGTCTTGCTACAATAGTCAGTTCTGTGACATTTTCTATCTTCATGCTTTCTATGGTGGTGGAAGTGGGTTGAAACAAAAACTGAAGAACCATGTCCTCTCAATGTAATCTTCCCATCTTGTGAAAAAAGACCTTTGGCACTGCTTTTTTGAGCTGACTTGGAATTAGTGACTGTGGATTGGGAAGTATTTTCTGTCCATTTTTTTCATTGTTACCTTTCAGCTGTATTCTTCACATGACAGTCATAGATGATGATTTACAGTTCACAGACATTCTATAGGAACCTAAACACTGAATCCTTAAGTCACTTAAAGACATACAACTTGCTTTGTTGTACAGAAAAGCTTAATTTAACCTCTATACCTGAAGTCTATATTGAATGGTGTGACTTTCCCCCTCCTCTGGGCCAGTAATCAAGGAGCCTTAATCCTCATCACTGACACTGGAGAGGGGCATTCACTTGGAACAAAAATAGATACACACAGTATTGCCAGATGCAGGTCTCTGCAACAAGCACAATTTCCTTTAACAGCACACAGGGAACAGACTCAGTCCCAGGGCTGGGTTTCCCTCTCTCTCTCTCTCTCTCTCTCTTTCTTTCTCCAGGCCCCCAATAAGACTCCCCACTGACACAGCTGTAGAGTTGAGTCCTCAGCCGAGTGTTCCAAGCCAAGTCCTCCACCACCCTCTCTATGAAACCAGTGCTTTGTACCCCTGCTCCAAGTAGCTGACACACACATTCTTTGAGATTTGATTTTCACACACACACACACACACACACACACACACACACACACACACACACACACACACACACACACACACACACACACACACACACACACACACACACACACACACACACACATGTGCACGTGCGCACACACCTGGAAAGGCTGGCACAGATTTACTAGCTTTGCTACCTTTGCTCAGACTATAAGGTAGCTATACTGCCACCAGCCAGCTACTCTAAGACTCTTACAAGGGTACCCAATTCTACTGAGTAAAATTAATACTAATACAAATGGTAGTGTTTGACTAATACAGCAAGGCTTTCAGAAGTGGCCACAGTGTGTCACTAAATAAATATAAGTATGCCCAAAGGTTAAAATATTCTCTAAAAGATCAGCCATAATGAAAGGTTAAAATATATTTAATAAATAATAAAAGAACTTGATATACTAAATAGTGTATTTTCTCTTCCCCATCCAGTTATCCAGGTTGCACTTAAAAGGGTTAATGAGATACTCTGCTTGATGTGGAGAGGGAGTCTGTTCCACAGAAGGGAGAGTCTCTGGGACACAAATCTGTCCCGCCAAGTCCTATTGATGTCACAGGCCAGGTTGAGGTCACGCATGTGGGTTACTGCAGTGAAGCTTGACTTGTAGATATGCAGCAGTCCCATCAAGGCAGGGTTTGGGATTGCTTTGTATGCCAGATAGAGGTAATCTCTGAGGAGTCTGTATGAGACTGAATAGAGGGATAGGGCTTTTAGCTTACTGTGTAGGGTAGATGTTTGAGGCCCTGGATTGTCCTGGTGAGCAACCTCTGTGGTCTCTCCAGCTGTGGCATCTGCTTTGTGAGGTACATGCTAAAAGGGGCATTGTACTCAATAATGGGTCTTATAAGGGAAGAATATAGGGATGTTATGACATCCTTGTCCCTGGATGACATACCTTTACTAATGAGGTGGGCCATGTAGATAGCTTTCCATACAATGGAGACAATATGGTGGTCAAAAGTCAGCTTGCTATTGTTACTGTTCCCTTGTTCACTCCCTAGAGCAAGGCAAGATGAAGTGGGTGAGTGGCCTTCCTTCTTTATCAGGTTTCAAAAACAGACTGCTCTGAGACTTCTATCTCATCTAGTATTAAAACATAATTTCCATGCTGGATTCATTATGACATCATATATATCTGGTCATTTGATTATGGTTCTCACAATATCCCCTTTGCTACAAAATGAACCAGAATTTAGCACATATGTTTTATATGTTATATATGGCATCTGGAAGCTATAAAACCTTTTTAAAGCTTCCACCCTTCCAGGGTAGCAATTCGTTCACCCATAAGAAAATACAGTGGGATTCTTAGTCCTAGTTTTCACAGACATTTCGTCTCTAGCTGCAATCAGAACTGCAAGATGCAATCTTAATGGCTTAAACCAGGTAATTTAATTTCATATGATTTTTCAATGTTAGCTGGACTGAGATTAACCTCTTTTCTTCCAGTATCATCTGTTACAATATATTCATTTCAACAATTACAATACAGTCTGACATACATATGTATTTCTTTTCTGTCCAGCAGGACCCACTGTTGGTACATTTTTGCCACAAGCAGCTTTACAAATACATTTTCAACACAAGCATCTGTGCAAACCAGTTTGATATATAAATGACATATAATTCTTTACAAAACTCCAGCCAGCTATGCCGGCATATGTTACATATCCACTGCCCTACTTCTCCTTGCATAGAAGGCAATACATCACATCATGACATCTCTCCCCCTTTGAAGACTCAAGTTAGTTTTTCAAGTGACCCTGAGAAACATGGCTTGAGGGAAATGAACCTGTCTGGGAACACTTTAACCCATACCCTGTCATGAGATCCCATCTGCATTGGCATTGCTGACCTGACTCCTGGTACTAGGTTTCCCTGTGAACATGTCTCCAAACACTGCTCGGATTTCTCGAACCTGGGTAGGGGATAGCCACTCGGACATTGCTATCACTCCAACTGAAGTGTCAGTCTGAGCCTCACTGAGGAGATCAGTCATCAGAACCCCCTAAGACTCCTCCTGCTTCCCACTGCAAATATGTAGCACAAGGGTCTCCCTATCATGGTAAGGCTTCCTCATATTAACATGGTACAGTTTCTGTCCCTGCCACCTGCCTAGCTGTTCTACCATGTAGTTAACATCACTGACCTTCCTTAACACTTTGATGCATCCCTACCATGCTGTCTGCAGCTTATTGTGCCTGACAGGAATGAGCACCATAACCTGCTGCCCTACACCATGCTCTCAGGCTTGAATATTCCTGTCATACCAGATTTTTTTCTGCTGTTGGGCTTCTGTCAGGTTCTCCTGAGCTAAGCCCATGAGCTCCCTAAGTCTTGTCCTGAGGTTTAGGATATATGCCACAACATACCCCTTGTGAAATTCAAACTCACCCTCCCACTCATCACAAATTTAATCTAAAGGCCCCCCCTCACGCTATGCCTATTCTGCAACTCAAAGGGTGAAAATGTGTAGATTCCTGGGGTACCTCTGTATATGCAAACAGCAGATGGGGCAAATATTTGTCCTACCGTCTCTTAAACAGGTCTGCAAATGCCTGTAGCATGGTCTTTAGTATAGAGTTTAACCTCTCTACAAGACCATTAGTCTGGGAGTGGTAGGGGTGGTCTTTAGGTGCTTCACCCAACAGTGCTTCCACAGACAAGCCAGCAGGTCTGACATGAAATTGGCATCTCTGTCAGTCAATATTTCTCTTGGGAAAATTACCCTGCTGAAAATCTCTAATAAAGCATTTGTCACCTTCTCTGCCTCAATGGAGGACAGAGTCACTACCTCAGGGTATCTAGTAGCATAATCTATTACCACCAGGATATACTTCTACACTGTGGAAGTTGGGATACTCAGAATTCCCACAATATGCATAGCTACCCTCTGAAACAGCTCTTCAGTCACAGGCAAAGGCATCAAAAGAGCTTTGACCTTGTCTACTGTCTTGTCTATTGTGCCAGGTGGTAGGGTCTAGGCTCTATTACCTCACCTTCTAGCCCTCCCTCAGGAGTTCACTCCCTATATAGTAACCCTTTTTTCCAGTATACAGACTCCCCCTTTCAATGCAGATCAGGTGCCTCCCTAGCTACCTCCCTTAAGCCTCTTAGTGTAGGGTCCGAGATCAGAGCCTGTCTCAACTCTACCTTTGTGACCTTCCCAGCTCCCCTTCCACAGGAAGTCTGGTATCCTCTGACAGCGATGTCTCACTGTAAGCCTGGGTACTGCCACTCACCGCTGCCCTTGCAGTCACTCTGTCCAAGGAAACATTAGTATCTACCAGCAGCTGTGGCTCACCTTCAGGCTCACTGCTACAGGGTAGCTCCCTGCCTGAAATAGCGACCTCACCAGCCCTGGCTTCAGGTGTTGGGTCTGTCTGAGTCTCCCCAGGCTACCAGCACTACATGACTGTCTGCAAGCCTGACTGCATGTAACTGCATGCACACAAGGTAGTGCATTATCAAAATCAATCCCTATCAGGACATCTGCAGGGATATCCTCAAACACACCTACTTGCTTGCTTCCTTTTCCACCCTCCCAGTCAAGGAGAACTCTGGCCAAAGACATTTGGAATGAGGTCCCCCCTAAAGCTTTGTTTGGAGTGGACTGTCCAAGCAAGTACTGATCCTCTTTAACCACTGAAGGCTTCACAATGGTTATGCTAGATGCTGTGTCTGCTTTAGCAGTGGCCTGTTTTCCACCCAGTCAGATAGTATATAAACTCTGGTGATAATCTGATACCGCTGTTGTCTCCAGACAATTTACCACTGGCTTACTGTTATTCCCACTTGCTGGCTCTCCCCCAACTTTTGTTCCCCACAATGCTTCCATGGACTTCTGTATGCTATATGGCCCCATTATTTACATTTGAAACATCTAACCATTGATCCTGGCTGTGTACCTGAACTAGTGGCTTCCCCTACAACTGATGGACTCTATTAGGGTGATTTAGGCTGCCCACTGTGGGTTCCTTTATATCCACATGCAGCACTGGGTATCCCCTTCTAGTGCAGTGATGCCCTGCTTGCTAAGTAGAGATCCCATTTTTCCCCAGCTCATCTGCAGAGTTACACTTCCAGTTTTGCCAACCAGATTCCCATGACCTCAGACAAAGTGCTGAGGGCTTGTTCCCTCACCAAAAGTTCTGCCATCCTTTCAAAAGTGGTGATGTAACACCCACTCACCCACCTTTGAAAACAAGTGCTTAACTCAGCAATATAGCCACACACACTTTCATCTGCCTTGCGTCTATGCTTACAAAATTTTTTTTCTGTAAGCTTCAGGTATTAAGTTAAAACATTCCAATAAACATTGTTTTACTTTATCATAGTTTAAACAATCATTATCAAAGTTAGAAACAGCAGTTACAGCTTTACCATAAAGTAAGGGGGTCAGGAACAGTACCCAGAGCTCTTGGTCAACATTGTACTGTTTACATATTCTTTCAAATATGAAAAAAACTAAATGAAAACTCCAGCCAAGCAGAGCTACACTCTTTCAAATATATGAATAAATCTATCAAAATTATCACCCTCTGTAAACTGTGGAAGAAATCTATTGACCTTTGTTGCTTCTGGGGTTCAGTTATTCCCTTCCCCATTACCTCCATGACCCTGACGAAGTGTCAGCATCTCCCTCTCATGTCAGCACTGTTTCTCATTTTTTTTTTGGCCTCTAAATGCCGCAGTCTCTCTACTGATTCTAATTCCATCTGTTTCTTCTTTTCTTCAGCCTCCAAGCACCTCAGTGTCTTCACTAATTCCAGTTCCAAATATTTGGCCTCCAGTTCAAGTCTCTTTAATTCCAGATGGATTTTTAAGTCCTCTGAGGAAAAGGTGAACTCTCCTGTTTCTGAAGGCTGCCATCCCCATTACCAAACTGGTTGTCAGTCCATGCTGTAGCTAAAGCTAAAATAATTTCCTCTTTAGTCAGGCTGGCATGTACCAGTCCTTTGGCTTCACACACCTTGGCCAACTGGTTATTTGTCAGCTTGCCATAATCCTCTGCTGACATCTTTGCCTGCTTTCCCTGACTAAACTAAACTTCAGATGGCACAGTGGTGCAGCGGTTTGCACTCTTGCCTCACAGCAAGAGATTCTCAGCTTTGATTCTTAGCTGGGGTACCTTGTGTGTGGAGTCTGCATGTCCTCCCTGTGTTCATGTGGATTTCCTCCAGGTGTTCCAGTTTCCTCCCACATTACAAAAGACATGCATCTGGAGCATTTCTCCCCGGGACTCCATTGAAAATTGGTTTGTTCCAAGTCAGACTTTCCAGGTAAACAAATGTTAAATATAGAAATAAAATAAACAAAAATAAATAAAGAAATAAAACTGTTATGAAAATGAAGCTCTGTATGTTTACCTTGTGTCTACTGAGAGTACACACACCTTCAGTGACAGCTGCCTACAGGCTACAGAAGTTCAATTAATGTCCACACCACTGCTTGCCAATATGTGATGGTCCCTCTTCTGGACCACTAATCAAGGAGCCTTAATCCTCAACACTGATCCTGGAGAGGGCCATTCACTTGGAACAAAAATAGATACACACAGTGTCATCAAATAAATATAAGTACTCTCAAAGGTTAAAATATTCTCTAAAAGACCGCCCACAATGAAAGGTTTAAATGTATTTAATAATAAATAATAAAAGAACATGAAAATACTAAATATCTTTTTGTAATAAACAACAGAGTTTCAATCACAGGAAATTTTAAATACAACACAGATGGAAAGATTCACACAGGCACAGGAAAAACAATACTTAACTAATCTCACTCTATTTTCCTGAGTGATCTAAAGAATTACTGTTCCATAGTTCACGTACTAGAGCAAGGCATGATGAAGAAGGTGAGTGGTCTTCCTTCTTTTTCAGGTTTCAGAAACAGATGGCTGTGAGACTTCTGTCTCATATAGTACTAAAACATTACTTCTGTAGTGTATTAAAGAATGACATCACATACATCTGGTCAGCATTTTTCCTAGACCTATCTAAAGCATTTGACATGGTCCCACACAAAACAACTTATCTCTGTCCTCAATAACCTATCCGTTGTATGGCAGAATGACATATCTCCCCAACTACCTGTCTCCATAGGGGTTCCCCAAGGATCCATCCTTGGACCCCTACTCTTCTCTGTTTACACCAATAATCTAGCCTCTGCCACCAAACATGGCACACTCATACAATACGCAGATGACTCGACCATCATCTGCTCAGCCCAGTCCCTACCAAAACTGCAAAAAGTCACACAGGAAGCCTTTTCCTCTGTTGAAACATGGTTATCCGATGCCCAATTAATACTCAACCCAAACAAAATTAAACTACTCATCTTCCAACCCACCAAACATACTCAAAACAACTCTCACTTTAACATCATGGCAAAAGACAACACCACTATATACCCAACTGAACACACCAAATTGCTAGGAGTGGAAATAGACAATAAACTAAAATTTGACATTCACATATCCATGACTATAAAAGTCCACAAAAACTAGGAGCGTTATACAGAAATAAGCAATTTCTCACCAAAGCAGCAAAGATTTCAATAGCAAATTCCCACCTTATCTCCACCCTACTTTATGCCTCTCCAATATATACCAACCTAAGGCAATGTGATCTAAACAAGCTAGAGACCTGCTACAACAAAATCGCCAAATTCGCCACAGGGGCATCCTACCGTAGTCACCACTGTCTCTCACTTGCTGAACTGGGCTGGCTTGAACTCCCTCACCTCCTTCAGTGGTATCAATTCTCACTTGCCTACAAACTAGTAAACCATCCACTAAATGTCCCATCCCTCCAGAATCTACTCCAACCCTATCGCACCACCAGAACACTAAGATCCAGCAGCAAAAATCACTTGCAGATCACTAAAGCCAATAACTCTGCTGGTGAAGCACTATTCTCTTGCGCCATAGTCAAATTATGGAACTCACTCCCACCCACAATTACCTCCATACCATCATGCACCCACTTCAAAACTTTACTAAAAGCGCAACTAAAAACATGCTGGCTATGCCCTTGCAACTCCCACTCTAATATCATCCACCCCATCCAACCACTACCTTTCTTTCTACTCTACTAACTACCTTGATTATAGCAAGCTCAGATGCTCATAAGCCAGTACTTATTATACAGCACAAACTTCTTCTTCTTGTAACATTTGTTAACATCTGGTATGCACTTCACAGATAAAGATTCTAGTTGTCTACTGATGTACTATGTTCTTCATCTGTAAATATGTTGTAAGTAATTGCTATGTAAATTGTTATTCACTATGTAATCCAATGTATATACTGTCTGTTTATTTTAACTGTGGAGCTTTTCTCCCCGGGCCTCCACTGAAAATGGACCTACGTCCAGTCGGACACTCCCGGTCAACAAATTTAAATAAAAATAATAAATAAATAATAAATCTGAATCTGGTTCCCACACTACCCCCTTTCCTAGAAACTAAACCAGAATTTAGCACATGTATTACCAAACACATAGCTAGAGCTTTGCTGAGATGTGCTATAACATCTGGAAGGTATAAAACCATTTCAAAACTTCCACCCTTCCAGGTTAGCAATTAGTTCACCCCTAAGGACAATACAGTAGGATTTCTAGTCCTGCTTTTCAGAGACATTTTGTCTATGGTTGCAATCAGAACTGTAAGATACAATCTTTATGGCTTAAACTAGATAATTTAATTTCAGATTATTTTTCAATGTTAGTTGGAATGAGATTAACCTCTTCTCTTCCACTATCCTCTGTTACAATATATTCATTTCAACAGTTACAATACAGTCTGGCATATAGGTATGTTTCTTTTCTGTCCAGCAGGACCCAATATTGGCACATTTTTAACACAAGCAGCTTTACAAATACATTTTCAACACAAGCAACTGTACAAATCAATTTGATATACAAATGATATATAATTCTTTACAAAACCCCAGCTAGCTGTGCTGGCATATGTTACGTATCCACTGCCCTACTTTTCCTGGCATAGCTGGCAATATCTCACATCATCGCAAATGGTAATCCATTTTATTTCATTATTGCCACAACCCTATCACCACAATGTGTGCATCACCCTGTTAGGTCCAGTGCCTCAGGTGTTGTGAAATGGCAATCCATAGGGTAATTGGTAAGAGTACAATCTGACTTTGCTTTTGAGGTTTCTCCTTGATTGCACATAAAAGTGTTATTGCCTTTATTTACTGGTAGGCACCATCCCAGGCTTCTGCTTCATTGGATGTACACATGGTAATGTAGCAATCACTTTTTATGGGAACCATCTCAAGTT
The DNA here is from genome assembly GCF_019279795.1 of Protopterus annectens. Classification (NCBI taxonomy): domain Eukaryota; kingdom Metazoa; phylum Chordata; order Ceratodontiformes; family Protopteridae; genus Protopterus; species Protopterus annectens. The sequence continues at coordinate 534,166,650 of NC_056737.1, read as the reverse complement.
TCTGCTTCATTGCAAATATGTACATAGCTCTACATTTATAGTGTCATCTACATATCATCCTCACCAGTGCATGATGGCCAGTATGTTTCTTTTACCCTTCTTTAGGGGAAGAGCAAGTGGAAAATACAGCTGCTGGCTGCCACAGGAGGCAACAATGAGTTCTGGGGCAAGACGGTGTGCGGGAGTGTTAACCTCCTCACTTCTACTTATGTTATTTGTACATCCTCAGTAGTCACACTTCCATTTCTGTCTCCCTTATGTAGATCTTTTTTTTTTCTTTTAAAGAAGAAACATCTTTATTTAATTGTCATTGTGATGTATTTATATAAATGAAAACAAACCATTTTGACATAATTTTAGTTGCAAGCATTATACATTGCTTATAATCTATCCAGTCACTGTCAGTCAAACATTACATAGCTCATTCAAATCCTGCATTCTTTTAAACCTCATTCCTCCTCTGCATATATTATTCCCACAATTCCCATTTTTTTCTATGTAATTTATTCCTACCCTTTTCTAACACTCCCATTTCCAATTGTTTTGTCTCTGTTACTATGTTCACTACTTCTAGTACAGTTGGTTTAGACTTCGAGTTCCATTTTCTAATAATTACTTTTTTGGTAGCCACCGTAATTAGATTCAGCAAGGCCTTACTATGTCTAGGCAATTCTGATTCTGTATCATAGCTGAAAAATCATTTACTTAAATTAAACTAATTTGCTCACCTAGTGCTTCTGATAGAGTAGTCTGCAGGGAATTTTAAAGCCTGCCAACTCATTACACTCTTTGAAAATATGTTCCCAATTGCCTCTTTCTTCCCCATCACTCCTCCAACATTTGCTATCTACCTGAGGAAAAATTTTTGGAGTCTACTTGTAGTATAAAAGTACCTATGTAAACACTTCCAAGCAAAGATCCTAAATCTTCTAGACTTTGCAGCATATTTATTTATTATTTTTATTATTTATTTGACATTTGTTGACCTGGTTAATCTGGTTGGGCAAGAAGCCCTTTTTCAGTAGAGACCTGAGGAGAAAAGCTCCAGACATAAGCAAGTAAAAAACATTCATACATGAACAACTTATTAAAAAGTAAAACAGCAAGTACAAAAATTCAGATTAAAAATAAAAATAAAAACAAGTATAAAATTCAGATTTCAAGTGAACAGAGTATGGAAGATCAAAAGCAAATTGAGATTTTTTTTACAAAAATTTAAACAGTAGTATAAACAAATAGGGTATGAGCTTGAATCACAACATTCGCAAGAAGTAAACCAGGTTAAGTAGTCTAGTAACTAAATTCACTATTTAGTTTTCCCAGTGTACAAAAACAATATAATTATGTCCTTAGACTTGCTGGGATGAGGTTAGTACAATACAGAAAAGGGGGAGAGAAGAAGTTGGGGAGGAAAAGGTCAGGTAGGGCTGGACAGGGGCAGGCCCACTTGTTTAACATGTAGTCTTTTAGGGATGTTTTTAAAAATAAAGTTATTAGTGATAGAGCTGAGGTTTGGGGGCAGTTTATTCCAGGTGTTTCAGACAGAGTGACTGTACAGAAGTTTACCAATTTGTTTAGTTGGCTTATGGACTTCAAGGAGATTTTGGTCTGAGCTGGGGAGATAACTTTTGGGAGTGTAGGGAAAAATTAAGGTAGAGAGAGCAGGGCAGCAGATGGGATTCGTTAGAACAGAATGTGTGAGGTGGCGTTGAGGAAGTAGGAGTTGATTATCAGCTTCTGGCCATGAAAGATTTTTTACGGCAGTGCAGTGATGGGATCTATATGGTACATTGGCAGCAAACCTGGCAAATTTATTGTAAGTGGATTCAAGTTTGTTCATGTGGTTGGATTGGAAAATAGGTGGAGCACAGAATAGAGTCGGCAGTAGAAAAGCTTGAGCAAGGGTTCATTTTGAGTCTTTCATCAGGTATTTCTTGTGTCTATATAATAGTCCTAGATTTTGGTGGGTTTTTTTGATACTTTGTAGAACATGAATGTTAAATTTAAGTTGATCATCAATAACCACACCAAGAAGTTTAGTATGGGTTTCTACTGAGATTGTAGTATTGTTAAGTGATGAGACTAACAAGGAGTTTTTGTAGTGCTGCAGGGTTTTAGGTAGAAAAAGAAGCAGTTTTTTTTTTGGATTAAGAAAGAGCTCATTGTCAGTAAACCATGTTTCTACAGATAGAAGAGAGTCTTGAATAATGGACAGAAAGTGGGGATGATTATCAGAGTAAGATGTGATGGTTGAGTCATCAACATATTGGATTAGAGTAGAGTGGGGGCAGGATGTGTAGAGGTTATTTGTGAAGATGTTATATAGGAGGTGCCCAAGTATGGAGCCTTGGGGTACTCCTGTATGTACAGGAAGGAACAGAGAGGCTGTAGATAGCCATCTGACTGACTGAAATCTATCAGAGAGATAGCTGGAGAAACAGAGTATGGTAGTTTGAGAGAGATTAAGGTTTTTGAGTTTTGATAGAAGCAGATTATGAGAGACATTGTCAAAATCTTTTGATAAATTGAGAAAGAGGGATGAGACCAGTTTCTTATCATCTTGAGCTTTGGCAATGGTCTGAGTGAAGGTAATGAGAGCTGTGGTGGTACTGTGACAGGGGTGAAAGCCATGTTGTGCGGGCTTAGGAGGTTTTCATGTAAGAGATGCTTCAAAATTGGTTTATGGATACATTTTCCATTATTTCAGAGAGTGGGATAGGATAGAAATGGGATGATAGTTGGAGGGGTCTGTGGAGGTTCCACCCTTATGAAAAGGGATAACATAGAATTTCTTCCAGATTTTGGGTATGGTGTTTTCTTGAATGGAGCAGTTTATGAGAATGGAGATGGGGTAGGCAATAGAATTTGCAGCAATTTTGAGGAAGTGTGGGGATAGGTTGTCAGCAGAGGGAGAGCATGGTTTTTAGTTTAGTGAGAAGTGATCTGATATAGGTAGTGGGAGTGGGTTTAAGAGAGAAGGTTAGGGTAGTTGTGGTAGGATTAGGTTCAGATAAGAAAAGTTTTGAGTATTTTTAGTAGGATCTTTAATTGAGTTGATGAAGAAGGTGTTGAGTAAAGTGGCAGTATCGAGGTCAGAGCGATCAGGAGTGGGACTGGGTATAGTAGGTTTGCCAGGGTGGAGGAGCTTATTAATATTGTTCCAAAATAGTTTGGGATTAGAGTTGGGATTGTTATAGTTATCATGCAATATTTTATATCCTCTACTAATTATTCCTTTTTAACAGCAGCTTCTGTTTTAGATCCAACTGAAACTCTACCAGTGCTGGTATTTCACTTAGGATCCCCCTATTTCTTTCTGTTTGCCTGTACTCTAATTTTATTCCTTGATAGGGAAGGCAATCTCTAGCCTGCTGTCCAAATAAATTATTGGCCTCTTCCTGAACTATTATCTTTCCATCTGCATTTATTTCTCCCAATATCCTGGTTCTTTTGCTAGTTTTCTCCAATAAATCACAGCCCCTCTTGCCTACAGTCTGTATCCCTAATTGCAGTCATCCATACTGGCAGAAACTTCTTTCTCCATTCCAGTGTTGGTTTAGTTCTTTGAATACTTTCTGCTATTTTTGAGTATAATATTCTGTATGTTTATTGTTATTCTCAAGGATCTGCTTCCAAAATCTCAGTCTCTCCTTGTTTCTTGAGTTTTCCCCTTGTTTCATCATCATCCCTTTCCACTTTGAATTATAATTTTTTTCTTGTGGTATATATAGAAGCCTTAACTGTGTGGCTCTTAAATACCCCTTCAACTCAGTTAATCCCAAATCACCTTGTTCTATTGGAAAAATCAGCTTATCCCACTTGACTTTTACTGTCTTCCCCTCACAGATAAAATCATTCAGCTATTTTATTAATTGCTGTCCACATCTTCTCCTGTGGTTGATAAAAGTATGCCTGACCTGTGCATAAAACTAAAGGGACTAAAATAGTTTAACTGCTTGTATCTTGCTATCCATATCCATAAAACAGAGCTTCCAATTTCTTAGTTGTTGTATTATCTTTTGTTTAGTCTCTTCCAAATATCCTTAGCTGCCACACCAGAAGCCTTTTTAATTCATACTCCTAAGTATTTCATTTTATCATCCATAAATATGGATATTGCTGATCGAATCTGTGTGTAGGTACATAAATTACAGCTATTGCCTTTGTTTTAACTTCATTACTTTTGTATACTGAAAAGATTTGAAATGTCTCAAAATGTTCCACAACACTGAAATGTCCTTTTCTGGTTTTATCAGGTATAAAATAATATCATCTGCAAATACAGACTTCTTTTCTTAACTACCATACCAATTATATCCTTGAATTACTGAGGCCCTTATTTTCTTTGCCAGTGGTTCTAAACATAATGCAAATAACAAAGGGAAAAGAGGTACACCTGCCTGGTTCCTCTGCTTAAACAAATTATCAAGAGGAACCCACCCACTTTAATGTTCACCTCCGATCCCTCATATATCCTCCTAATCAACCTTATAATTTTATCAGGGAATGCAAATGCTTCCATTGCCCTGCTCATAAAGTCCCAGCTTACTCTGTCAAATGCTTTCTCTACATCAAGACCTACCAACAACAATGGCATTTTCTGACATTCTGCTTTCCTCTGGATGATTGATGTTATGTTAATGTTGTCAAATGTTTGCCTCCCCTCCACAAAAACCACATTGGTCCATATCTATCAATTTTAGCATCAGATTTGCCATTCTTTTAGCCTTATAAACATAAACACTTTACAGTCATGGTTTAGGATTGAAATGGGCCTGTATAAATCTGGATCTGATGGGCCTTTACCCTCTTTAGGTATTAGAGCTACCATCACTTTCTTCCAGGATGATGGTGCCTGTCCTCCTCTTAAAATACTGTTAAACAAAACCTTCCAGATCTTTATCAGTTTTTCCCTCCTAGTTTCCAAATTCTGCAGGAATGCCATCTATTCCTGGTTACTTTCCTGTAGAGTGGTTATAGATCACCATTTTTATCTCATCTCCTTCTATCCTGTTAGTAATTGAGATTCATCTACCTCTAACCTTGGCATATTTAATTATTCCATAAACATTTTCATTTGTACCTATTCTTTATTTCCATATTGCTCTACTTTATACAGACTTTCATAAAATTTCCAAAATATGTTTAGTACCTTTACAGCATATTTTGTTATCTTCCATGTTATATGCTTCCTAAGCTTGACAACAACCCTTTCTACTGTCTGTTGCCTGAGTCATTGTGCTAAACGTTTTTGTGCTCTGGAGTTATTATTAAAAATAAATAAATAAAAATAAAACAAACAAAAAAATCAGTTGCTTAACAGCAATCTTTCTAAACTCATGCAGGCAATTCCTTATTTTCTGTTTATCATTCTGCAATTGCTCCTCTTCTTGTTCTCTGAGATTACCCCTATTCTGTAATGCTTTTACCTTTATTAGTCCCTCTAAATAAGTCTTGTTACTTCTTAACCATATCTCTTTCTTTTAATTCCACCCTATTTTTAAACTTCCCTTTAATTTTATCCGACTCCCTAGCTATATTTTTAGAAGAAATTTCCATCTTCTCTAATAACTCCCTAATAATTTCCACTATGCATTTGTTAAATTCCTCTCTTTTCAACAGATAGGTGGGAAAGCACCAGTATCTCATTTTTAATTAATTTCCCTACATTTTTATTTTAGTTGTTATTGGCATGTGATCGGAAATAACAACTGGATGCATATCAACATTTCAATTAAATGCACACATTCCTGTGATATATATATATATATATATATATATATATATATATATATATATATATATATATATATATAAGTTCTGTCTAGCCTAGCCCAGTTTTTGTATCTTGGAGAATATGTAAATTCACTCCGAACTCCTACTACTGAGTTTATATCTTGCATGCCAAATATCATAAATTTCTTCAAAAATCTACCATCCTTTGTTGCATTTCCCTTCTGGGCCACAGATACATTGAACTGATGCAAATCAAATTCCAGTCCCCACCTATAAGTAATATTCCCTGCTGAAAGATGATTATTACTCTCTGAATTGTCTTAAGCTCCATTATAGCAGTTTTAGGTAGTATATAAACACTTGGCAGTGTAATCCTCCTCCCTTGCCAGTAGCCCCTTAGGACTACAATTCTTTCATTATTATCTTTTTTATCATCTTCTGTCACTATTTGAGCTCATCTTGCAATTAATATTAGTACTCATCTTTTCATCTGTCCCAGGTATTCCACTGAATAACCATCCTGGAAACCTTTCTTTATCAAATTCTCATGTTCAAGTCTTCCCAAATGTGTCTCCTGTAGTCCAGCTATTTGCACTGTACATTTTAATATAGTTTGCTACTCTTTCTTTTTGTATATATCTGTGAGAACATTTACATTTAAAGATAATGCAGAAAATGTCATTATGTTAAAGAGTTATTATTGCCATCATTTATGTGTAATAGCTTTTTTTGTTAAGTGTCTAGTTCCAGCTTTTGTGTTACATACATAGATTAATGCTTGTCAGGTTACTCTTTTATACAGCTGTTTCTTGTCATATCCATTTAAGCATATGCTACTTTTTACAAAGTTTTTGTTTTATTGAAAGCCCTCAAAAACACACACACAATATGACCCTCAAACCTATTAACTTAATACTAAAACACAAAACTATGTACATTTCAAATATTGAAGTTTTTACCTTCTTAACAGAGACAATTCTCATAGACTGACAGCCTCAGTTACAAACTTGGATTAACCTAAAAGGAAGGTTATCAGTGCTAAGATGTGTTTTGCAAAATGTGCTTCTAATAACTGCTGTCTGATTTTGTCTTATCTTTTTTACTCTTCTAGATTAGGAAAACACTTGCATGCTCTAAGAAAACATTATTGGTTAGCAATTGAATGAAAGAAGTATTCTGTTTTTATTACTCTTTATCAGATTGTCTCCATGGAAACATGAGAACTAGATACATATTTTTTTTCTGCAATTGTTCATGTATTTCTTAGAGGAAAACTTTTTATTATATTCAATGTTCTTTTTTATTTATTTGCTTTCTCTTAAAATTTGTTAGAGCAAGCAAAGGGCCTTAACCCATTCATTTCTTTATATAAGAGTAAAGGAAAGCACTTACATTTTTCTTATATCATGCTCTTTTGCCCAGACTTTTCTTCTTTTTTTGAGTTGCAATGCCAACATTTCTTAAAACTGAAGAAGGGGAAAGAAAGAAGAAGGAAAAAAACAGGGGGACCTGTTTACTTTTGTGTCCCCATTATACTTGAAAATAACTGAGAAAACTTCACTTTACAGCAACAAAAATTTCAAAGGAAAAAACACAAACTCCAAAAAGAAAAGAAAGTGCTTCACTTTTATTGCATTAAACTCTGTGTTTGGACTCTCATTTGACGGAGCCTTTTTGTTTTGTTTTCTTTTTCACTTTACAGCATGCAGATTATATTGTGCATTATAAAAATACTATGTTAAGAACAAAATTTAGTTTTACTTATGGTTAACTATTTCCTTCCTCTTCCTCCCTCCTACATGTTCTTCCAAACATTAATGGCATGAAGTTGAGCATATGCTTTAGAGTCCCCTACTTGTTTAACAAAGTCAAAAAAGTCTAATATTTCCAGTTTTTCTTTTTCTGTCATGTTTCAGAAATAAAATTACTACTTTATAATTCTACATTTGTTTGTCAATTTCTGAGTTGCTGGTTTTATTCCTGTTGATCTCCATTGCCAAAATCCAGTCTCTGCCTCATTTCCAATGTACTCCCAGTTCTGCTAAGTCAACTGTTGTGCTTTTTCTGTCTCTCAAACATTTTCCATCGAAACAGTGGAAAAGATTTCACTGGCACAGTCTCTTTGTAGTCTTTATTACCAGGAGAAGAAGAATCATCTCTTGTTTCATAGCACACTTTTTGTTGGACAAACTTTTGTATTTCATCCTTAGCATGCTCTGTATTAAAAAAATGATTTTGTCCCTCAGAGGAAAGAATATTCTGAAAGTAGCTGGGTATAGCAGCTTGAATCTCATGCCTGCTTCTTGACATTCCGAATTTAGTGGAATAAAGTTACTCCTCTTCTGCCTGGTGTACAATAAGTAATTATTTTCCACAAATACTCTACCATTTCCCACTTTTAGTACTTTGTCCTTCTGCCACAATTTTGTCAGAATCAACTCCTTCTGTTGGTAGGATTGCATCTTTACTATTAAAGGTCTAGGTTGCTTTCTTATGGACAGGTATGGAATATACACATGATGTGCTCTTTCAGTTAACAGCTCTTGCTGTGGAATACCAGTCCAGTTGCTTATTTGTGCTTTCATATAATTAATAGTCTATACCATCCAGCTTTTCTGGCACCGCAGAAAATCTCAGGTTTTCCCGTACATGCTCTGTCCTCTAAGTCTATTATGGTTGAAACAGCTCTTCTTGAGCAGTTTCATATTCAGCCAACCTTTTCTTCATTTCAATCTCTGATCTTTGCAGTTTTATCACCTCATCTGAATATCTGTTTAAAGCTTCTTCCAATGTTTCCAGTCTTTTGTTATTTGAACTGATATACTCCTGCAGTGTTTCATTTATTTTAATCATCTCAGAGTACATTTGACTTATTTTTTCCTCTAGGTTACTGGAAGTCATGTCTTGCACCAAAGCTGGAGCTTGCACTGATTTTTGCTGAACACCTACAGAATTCTTCCCAGTCAGTGTTTTTCTTTGCCGTTTGTGATTGATTTTCTTTCTGGTTCTCTGAAGTTCCTTTTTGCTGGTATCCAGGCAGTGCACTTACTAGCCAGTTACTGAAATTTACACCAAAATAAGATTTTACTGGCTCTCTCTTCTGAGATTCTGTTTTTGCACTGATTAATAGCTTAATTTCAGCTCTTCTAATGTGCAGCTATCTTGCAGGTCTATCTCCCTTCTTCAGATCTTGACAGAACCCTTAAGCAAAAGGACATCAGATACCATCTGCCACTGCCCTGGCTTATGCTACAACTGAAGTGAGTGAGTGGGGTGCCTCATTTGGGGCAGTTATGGTCCATCCCAAGCAGGTAGATCACCCCCAGTTACATGCGCTAAACTGAATCTGGAAAAGGTGGTAAAGGTTTCTGTTGGCCAGGCATTGACACCCTTGGTCACCACATATCAGACCCTGCTGCAGTGAATCACAGATTCATTAGACCAGCTGGCATTGCAACTAGCTTGCTAAATTATGATGCAGCCCATATCCTAACCATCCCAACCCAAATCTTTCATCTGCTGAATCCCAGTGACATCCCTTTAGGCAAGTCACCTCCTACTATGCTGTCCATACCCCTCCCTATCTACAGTCATTTATCTGCCCTATACTTGTCAGGCATAACTAGTGTTAGAGTCATGGAGTAAAACTAAATGGCAAGAAATGCATAATAATATCCTTCAAGACGTCATCCACCCTTTGTAACCATCATATTGACACCACACTGCTAAGAGTCAACCCAGTAGTCAGGACTTGGGGACAAACATAGACAGTAATCTAGCCTTTGACCATCACATGTCTATGTTAGTGAGGAAATATTTATATGTTGTGCAACTTATAAACAAAGGCATGGGATCGAAGTCCAAGGAGGTCACTATTCCACTGTATTCAGCATTTATCAGAACTATCATTGAGTACAATGCCCCCTTTGGTATATACCTTACCAGGCATTTACAACAACAGAAATGTCCACAGAGGTTCCTCAGAAAAGAATATAGGGTGTAAGCAACATGTCCCGTGCAGACTGCCTCAAAGCCCTATCCCTGTATTATATCTCCTACGGGCAGACCCCACCCTTGTGGACCTCCTGCATATCCACAAAAGAATTACCCATTTTAAAGATTTAAATATTGACCATGATATAAATAAGACCTGATGGAGAGACTAGTATGCATCCCAGAGGCTACCCCTTCACTGGAACAGGCTCCTCATCCATGAGAGGCAGAACTCCTCCACAACCCAATTCAAGTTTAACTTGGACAACTGGATAAGGAATGGGATATTATACCATGATCCCCCCAAAACGTGCACGCTGATTGGCCAGCGTGCCCGTTGTAAATCGAGTTATACTAATGGAAAAAGGTCCGTGCCGGACTTTTTCCATTAGTATAACTCGTTTTTTTTAAACACTGTCTCGCTATGTTAAATGGGTTTAACATAGCGAGACAGCTTTAAAATAAGCAACGGAGATCTCCGTTGCTTATTTTAAAGCTGTCTCACCATGTTAAACCCATTTAACATAGCGAGGCAGTGTTTAAAAAGCAACGGAGAAAGCAAGATCTCCGTTGCTTTTTAGTGTCTCGCTATGTTAAATGAGTTTAACATAGCGAGACAGTTTTAAAATAAGCAACGGAGATGTCCGTTGCTTATTTTAAAACTGTCTCGCTATGTTAAACTCATTTAACATAGCGAGACACTAAAAAGCAACGGAGACTCTCCGCTGCTTATTTTAAAACTGTCTCACTATGTTAAACTCATTTAACATAGCGAGACACTAAAAAGCAACGGAGATCTTGCTTTCTCCGTTGCTTTTGCTCAACTCTGATGTACTGCGCAGGCGCAGTACATCAGAACTGCCGCGATGCCAGACATCTGCGGAAGGGCAGTAAACAGGCATTATACTATGCCATTATTTAAGAAAAGTAACAGTTTCTTTTCTTAAATAATGTCATGGTATAATAGCAATAACCCACTTCTGGGTGTGGGTAATGCTAAATTTACCCACGGTTGGCTTTGTTTGGTCCCTCGGGCTTCTCCCTCGGGACCAAACCACGCCAACCGTGGGTAAATTTAGCATTACCCACACCCAGTCGTGGGTTATTGCTATATTCATCCCTTGTTTGGTACTTATAGGTTCATAGGTTGGTACCAGGCTATCGGCCCTAGGGCCTATACAAGCCTAGCTATAACAATTCCCTGGATATTTCTTCCCACAATATTTACTTCTCTGGACCCCTGTCTAGCAAGGCGACTGACATGATCTCCGGGGTGAATTTCCAATCTTCCATCCAATTCTCAAGGTTCCTTTTGAAAAGGGCCAAGGAGGCGCACTGCTTGACATGTATGGGCAGTCTATTCCTGAGTATGGGGAGTGTCTGGGTCAGGAACCTATCCCTCCAGCATGATTTGTTCATTGTGATGACAAGGGTTAGATCCCTGGAGCGTGTGGCTCTGAGGGATTGGGATTTCTTTAAGTGGACCATGTCCAACAGCTCAGGGTTTGACATGGCCTTGTATGTTAAGCAGAGATCACCTCTGAGTAGACGATGTGCCACAGAGTATAGCTGAAGTTTTTTTAGACGGTCAGCATATGCTTTAGGCCTGTGATTCTTTTAGTGAGGTATTTCTGTGGCCTTTCCAGCTGTTGCAGATGTCTTGTGAGGTACATACCAAACGGGGCATTATACTCTATAATGGGTCTAATGAGGGATGAGTACAGTGGGACAATGACCGCCTTTTTTCTGGATGAAAAGCCCTTTGTGATGAGGTGTGCCACATAGAAGGATTTCCTGACTATTGTGGCGATGTGGTTATTGAAAGTGAGACCACTGTCCACCTGTGTCCCTAAGTCTCTCATCACACTTTCGATGTTTAGTGTACTGCCACCTATGTGGTAATTCATGGGTACATGTTTTTTTTCCAAAGGGGATACAAATACATTTCTTGGCATTAAGCTTGAGCCCATGGCTCTGGCACCAGGCATCTGTTTCTGTAAGGCCCTTTTGTAGAATATCCACATCATTTGGAGATTCAATAATGGCTCCCAGTTTGCAGTCATCTGTGAACTTTGTTAGCCAGAGTCCCTTAGTGTTGGCCTGTACTTCAGAGAAGTAGATGCCAAACAAGAGTGGTCCCAGGATTGAACCCTGAGATACTCCACTTGTCACTTGTCTGGAGTTAGATTTGGAGTCAGCTACTTTTACAGTCTGGGTTCTGTCAGTAAGCCAGTTGGCAACCCATCGAGTGATGTAGGGATTTATGCCCAGCTTAGTAAGTTTATCTATGATTCCAGAGTGGGGGATGGTGTCGAAGGCCTTGGCGAGGTCCAGATAGGCTGTGTGGACTGCCTTACCCTCGTCCACAGCTCTGGAGACTGATTTGAAGAAGTCAATCAGATTCAGGAGACAAGATCGTCCCTTCACAAACCCAAACTGGGTGGGGTCCAGTGTTTGAAGGTTGCCAATGTCTTTGTTTATAAGTTCCATGATAATGCATTCCATGCCCTTGCAGATCAGGCTTGTCAGACTGATGGGACGGTAGTTCCCGGGATCCAAGGCGACTCCCCCTTCTGGAGTGGGATAACTGTAGCTGTGCGCCACTCAGTGGGCATGAAGCCTGAGGTGAGGCTATGATTAAACATGACACTTAGGTGAGGTTCCATTTCATTTTGTAGTTCATGTAGTACTCAACCTGGGATGTCATCTGGTCCCATAGATGCTGTATTCTTAGCTTTGGAGAGTGTGGTTTCTACCTATGTGGCCATGATTACTGGAATTTGGCAGTCTTTTGGTATTGAGATGGGCCCTTTAGAGAGTGAGAGGGAGGTGAAGTTGGCACTAAATCGATCTGCCAGGATATTGGCAATATCCTTGGGATCAGTATATTTAATGCCATTCTGTTGTAGCTCAGAGCAGATTTGAGCATTGCCATTTAGATTCTTGACATAACTATAGAATGCTTTGTGGTTGTCTTTGGAATCTTTGGCAATTTTATTTTTGTAACTAGCTTTTGAGGATTTTATGAGGGATCTCAGCTTCTTACTGTGGCTGGTGAGGGAGTTTTTTGCATACTGGGATTTTTCCTCTTTCCTGCAACAATTTCTTCCTTCTGTTGTATAGTTTATTTATAGCAGGGGACCACCAGATGGGCTTCCTTTTTTTGGAGAAGAGCATCTTGGTTCTATTTGGGATGGCACAATTCATGCATGAGTGGATGTGATCATACAGTGCCTTAGTGTAGGATTCTGTAGTCGAACTTTCAGATCCCATCTGCATGGGTGTCATGAAGTTTGTCACTTCTGACTTCAGTAGTATGAAGTTGGCTTTGAAGTTTTTTAAGGAGGTTTCCTTACTGAGGGGTGGGGGTGGGATGTGGCTGTCAAGGGTGATTTGCTTATGGTCAGACCTGACCCATGAGGGGGTGACCACCGGTGTGGAGCATCTATCTCCCATGTTGGTAATGACCAGGTCTAGGATATTGGAGCCCCTGGTGGAACAATGGATTAGTTGATCCAGGGCATTGGAATTTATGAATTCCAAGAACTGTTGGGAAAAGGAGTTGGTACCTGTGTAGTTTTCCCAGTTAATGGCAGGGTAGTTGAAATCACCCAGTATTAGGGTGTTTGGTTGTATCTTAATATTTTCCAGTATGTTTAGAAAGGTGTAGTGAGAATCTTGGGGCATGGTGGGGGATCTGTAGCAAGCAACAATTTGGATTGCGAAATTTCAGATGCATTGTGTTGGGCAACTAGCCTGGAGGTGTGAATATCCTTGGTGAATATGGACACTCCTCCACCTTTAGTGTTTTGGTCTTGGTTTTGTGGCCTAAAAGTGTGGTAAGAGTTGTAGCCTGGTATTGCAGGGGTGCTCTCTGGAGCCTTGAACCAGGTCTCAGTTACTGCACAGATATCGATATTCTCCATTTTTAAGAGTGCCTCGAGAGAGTGCATTTTGAGGTTCAGACTTCTAGCATTGAGTAGCTTTACCTTCAGATTTTGCATGCTTGTATCTGTTATGGTGGTGGTTTTATCCTTTGAACCTTCCATAAAAAAGGCACTATAAGGGTGGCAAGAGCTTTAGCCAGTAACCTGAATCCCAGGGTTGAAAGATGCAAACCATCTCTGGCAAAGCATCGTGGTCTGTCGATCATGTCTTCCCAGGCAGACAGATACTGGATCCCCTTTGAATGACACCAGAAGCTTAGCCAATTGTTGAAGTCAATCACTTTGTCCTTATACTGTGGTATCATTATGCCTCTAATGGACACAGGCAGCCTGTAAGTGGTTTTTCTCCCAAGCCCCAGCTTGTAAATGTTTCATCTCCCAATCCCCTGCTTACACTTACCAACAGTATCAGAATTTGTCAGAGATTTGGGATGCATGGTTAGGCTTAAAAAGGCTCCAGTGGTCGTTAGCCTAGTACACACCTATAAATTTATGAATTCATGTGTACCCTCCTATTGTGTGTCAGTCCACCCCTGTTTGCCTCCACTGTTTCATGTCTATCTACTACTAGGGCCTGCTGTCTCCCCTACTTTCTTTTCACCTTTTTCCATCTCCCTCTTACCTGTGTGCACAAAAACATTGTGTACTTCCTGTCTTCCTAACCAGCATTTCCTTTTATGTTTTCCTTTTGTGTACTTCTCCTTGCTATGCAACCTCTTTCTTTCTTTTCTATACTCCTCTTTCTACAACTTTCATAGAACAAATAAGGTGTTCAGCTGGCTGGACACCAGATAACACATCTTTAATATATGCTATTGGTTTGTTGGTATGCAGTGTAAGTGAGAGCAGGCTCTGATTTACACAACCTGTTATGGACAAGGCCTGACTTCTCAAAAGCTCATCCAATGTAGTGTGCATGGCTGGCTTACTTTACTATGTAACTCCTCTATGTTCTTGTCTGAAAAAGCAGCTAAATGCTTGCACATTCACCTTGTCCCTGTCATAGGATCATAGAAAATACATGGTGAGTCAAAACACAATATACACCTTGCCAATACTCACCCTCATGCTGTATCCCCTTTCTCAAGAAAGGCAAAGCAGGTCAGTGCTGGAGTAAATTCAAGGGGGAGCCATCCAATTTTCCATGCAGACATAATCTGAAGGATGTTAGGGTGTCACCTTGTTTAACTTGCAGTTGAAGTTTGTACCAGAGATGAAGTAGGGGTTGGCTATTAAATTTGTCTCTCCAGTATATTTTATGTGTTGGTGGAGATTTACTTCCTTAGTTCTGATATTAGTGGAGATATTTGACTTGCAAAGTTACAGGAGATCAAGGTAGATATGGTCTCTAATGGCACGGAGCCATGGCATAGATCACCCTCACAAGACTCTATAAGAAAATAAGTAAAATGATAGTGTTTCAAGCCTTTCATTGTAGTACATGGACTTTAGAAAAATTTCCTTAGTTAGGAACCACTGGGACTTTTCCAGTAGCTTAATAAGCTAATAAAGCCACA
This sequence comes from Protopterus annectens, assembly GCF_019279795.1. Taxonomy (NCBI): domain Eukaryota; kingdom Metazoa; phylum Chordata; order Ceratodontiformes; family Protopteridae; genus Protopterus; species Protopterus annectens. The sequence goes on along the minus strand of NC_056737.1, from coordinate 534,151,457 downwards.
TCCTGGAGTGAGGTATTAGCTAGACTGTATGTTGAGGAACACAGCAACTTACCAAATGTGACACTACAATACTTTTTTGTATTTCATTTTGTCTTTTTTATATATACCTCTTGCTTACAAGGGTTAATTCCTGCTATAACAAATTGGTACCAGAAGGAGATTTGGCAATAATACTCAGTTTTCATTCATATGCAGACTTAGTTAATCTAAGGCCCTGATTCCTGGTCTGGAGATTGGAGAAGTAGATGATGACAAGGGGAGGTCTCAGTACTTCACCCTGGGGCACTCCACTAGTTACCTTCATACTTTCTGAGTGGGCACCTACCACCTCAACTATGTAGATTTGATCTCTGAGCTAGTTGGCTATCTACCTCACTAGGTATGGATCCACATTTAAGGCACTTAACTTTGTTCATGATGCCAGCATTGGGTATAGAGTCCAATGCTTAGGTCAGATCCATCTGATTACAGAATGACCACTATCAACAGCCTAAGTAATGTTCATGAAGAAGTAACTAAACTGAGAAAGCAGGATTTCCCTTTGACAAAATCAAACTTGTGGTCTAGCCTGCTAAGGCTTTGACATGCAGTTTTCTGCATATTTTGGCATTCAAAGATACCTGCCCACTTTTACTTCAGAGAAGAAAATCACCAATTAAAAGGGAATCCATTACAGATGTTTGTAGAGTACAACTGGTCAGTCTTTTAGATTCAGAAAGGAGTTGAGAAATATTAACTTGTTGAGTCCTGCTTGTCAGTCAGTCTTCTGTCCACTAAATTATGAACTCATCATTGATGAGCTCTTTGAATCAGAAGATGACTGCCCAATGTGGGGCACTGTCAAAGGCCTTTGACACATTTAGGCATGATGTGTGAATCTAGGTATACAGTATGGATTGTCAGCTATTTATCCATGGCAGGACTGACCTCTTTGAGATGGGCACTAAATTCAGAACACATGGTTTGTCCTTTACAAAACCATACTGATCTTTACCAAAAGGAATAAGATCTCCTGTAGCAGTCTGGACTAATTGGAAGACTATGCATTCAGACTAATTAGTCTAGAGTTTTTCTAGTTTTATGTGTTACTACCCTTGTGTATTGACACAACTACTACTGCTGCCAAGAATCAGGGATATAGATGGATATAAGAAGTCAAGAAGGATGTGTAGTGGCCAAACTATTTAGATTTAAAACTAAATTTTTTTCTATAGTTATATCAAGAATCTCCATGGCAATACCCAAGTTTGGTCTGAGTTACTGCACAATGGTACCTCCTATACTGAGCCAACAGATATTGCCAACATACTGGCTGACAGATTCAGTGCCAACTTTAAACCCCCCCCCCCAAAGACCAATCACAATACCTGAGGAATGTCAGGCACTCAGCATTACTGCAGCACAAATTAAACCTGCATTGTCCAAGGCCAAGAATACAGCTTCCATGGGACCTGACAATATCCCTGGATGTGTTCTACATGAATTACAAAGTGAACTGGTACCACATCTATTTGCTCTGCTCAATTACAGCCTCACCGCAGGCTTTGTTCCTACCGAATGGCGCACTGCTACAGTCATCCCTCTCCATAAAGGGGGAGTGACTACAGACCCTGGGAATTATTGTCCCATTAGCCTGATGAGTCTGATATGTAAGGCTATGGAGCATATCATCATGGACCTAATTAACAAGGGTATAGGGAATCTCAAAATTCTAGATCCAACACAGTTTGGTTTTATGAAAGGTAGATCATGCCTGCTCAACTTGGTTGACTTCTTTGAGTCAGTCACCAGAGCTGTGGATGAGGGCAAGGGAGTTCATACAGCCTACCTCGATCTGGGCAAGGCCTTTGATACCATTCTCCACTCAGGAATTATTGATAAAAACACCAAACTAGGCATCAACCCTTATATCACTAGGTGGGTTGCAAACTGGCTCACAGATAGAACCCGCAGTATGAAAGTAGCGGACTCCAAGTCAGACTGCCGACCAGTCACGAGTGGAGTTCCACAGGGATTGGTCCTGGGTCCTCTCCTGTTTGGTGTCTACTTCTCAGAACTCCAGGCAAACAAGGCGGGACTCTGGGTGACCAAGTTCACAAATGACTGCAAGCTGGGAGCCATTATTAACTCCCCAAGTGATGTAGACATCCTACAGAAAGAGCCCACTGAGACCAATGACTGGTGTCAAAACCATGGCTTTAAGCTTATTGCCAAAAAATGCAACCTATCCTTCGACCACCACATTGCCACTGTGGTCAGAAAGTCCTTTTATGTGTGCACATCTCATTACCAAGGGTTTTGCATCCAGGAAGAAAGAGGTCATCATCTCTCTCTACTCTTCCCTCATTAGGCCAGTCATTGAGTATAATGCCCCATTTGGCATGTACCTCACAAGACACATGCAACAGCTGGAAAGGCCACAAATGTACCTCACGTAAGAGGATCCTAGGCCTTAAACACATGTCCTACATGGACAGACTCAAAAAACTCCAGCTATTCTCTGTCTCATATTGTCTACTAAGAGGTGATCTCTGCTTGACTTACAAAGCCATGTCTGACCGAGCTCTGTTAGAAATGCTACATCTAAAGAAATCCCAATCCCTCCACACCTCACACTCCAGAGACCTCAACCTCATTACCGCAATCAACAGAACATGCTGGAGGGACAGGTTCATAACCCAGAAACTGCCCATGCTCTGGAATAGACTTCCCATACATGTCAAGCAGAGCACCTCACTGGCCCTCTTCAAGAGAAATCTTGATGAGTGGATGGAAAATAGAAAGTTCACTCTGGGGATCACTCCAGTGGCTCTGCTTGATAGAGGCACTGTGAACTAACGTCAAGTGGCATGATGCCAGGGCACTTCTATGGGCTAGGCTTGTAAAGGCTCCAGGGCCATTAGCCTAGTACACACCTATGAACCTATGAATAGGAAACTATCTGGGGTAGATCATCAAGGTTCAGAGAATTAGCATTCCTTAGTTTGTTTAGGGAAATCTGAATGCATATTTCATCTAATATGGTAGGGGTTATGACCACTGTATACATGTTTGAAATGAGTGCTAAACATCCTTGCCAGAATGTAAGAAATATCAACTGTGTCAGAGTAACATGTGTTATAAACTGTCAGGGGGTCCACTTCCAGTGTTTTAATCTGTTTACAAAATACTTTACTACTACCCTTAACTTCTGATATTAGTCTCTGCTCAGAGGACATCCTTGAGGTTTTTGTATAATAGACTTTTTATCCACCCACCTGATGACTATGGGTCTACTACAGGTGCTCACATGCAAGTTGCTCGCAACACTGCTGTCACTTGCTTAAAGAAGCAAACTCCCATTAGTCTGATCTTCTGTTTCTATTTAGCCCCACAACAGCCAGTCCTATTACACTGTATAGTACTACCAGAACCTAAACTCTAATTCCAAAACTCCCATCCAGTTCCCAACCTGACTTCTTTCTCCCTTACCCTAAACCTCTACTCTCCTCTCCCTCCCTAACCATAAATTCCCTGATTACTCCCTAAACCTGAAACTCCAACCTTCCTCCCTAAACCTAAATTCTCCAATTACTTCCTAATCCTAAAACTCCCTTCCCATGTCCTAACCATACAATCCTCCTCCCTTCACCTCCTGCTCCAACCCCAAGGATGCTTGTCTGAACTCATATTCGAGTTTGAGCATGAGTTGCTAGCAGCCTATACTTGGTACTTGAATCCCTGACCTGAAAACAGTGTTTTTTGAGAGCTTGGGAACTCAAGCACCTGTACTGTTCCCAAAGACTATTAGCCTTCCCAGTACTATAATACTTATTTGTTCTTCTTTGGTGATTATGGAAGGCTATCACTCAGGCAGTTATTACAGTTTCTTTGGCATTGCTCAAACTCTCTGATCCCCATGTCAGCCCTGACATGTATAAGTCTCACAGTGCTGATGCTTGATCACAAGCATGCCCTCTCAGACATGTACCTGTAAATGTTCCCACTTGCAAATCAGTTGTTCATGGATGCACATTCTGGCTCTGAGTGCTGCTCTGCTGTGATTTCTGGAATCCCATTAAGCTGGCACAAGAAAAACTGTCAAAAATATGATCTATTTTATATTCTGCATATGTCACTGCTCTATTGCCTGCAGTAACTAGATTTTTATAAAAAGAATATAAATAAGCACTAACTGTATTGAGGTGTCTCTTTACTTTCTGCTTGTATGCATGCTAAGACATTTATGTAATCTTTTCAAGGTTTGATACTTTCTGGGGTGAGCCTGAACACAGTCCAGGAACACCAGTGTGCTCAACCCAAGTTAACAAATAAATAAAGTATATCTGAAAATAATTTATAGGCTTCTACATTTTCTGCTCAGTTTAAACCACAGATGTACATCATATACAACAATAGTCACTTTCACTTTTGGAAAACCAAGGCCAACATGAACTCAGAGACAAGGAAACAAACAAAATCTATATGTGTACGTAGTAGATAGACAGGTAGATAAATAGATATATAGGCACTCATATTAAAATAAGCAATATGGGCAGTTATCTAATAGCTGTTACATGTGCACTGTGTCAGGAAAAACACTGGTACAAGCAGTGAAAATACACATGTCCATTCCTATTTCTAGGGGCAGATGTGTAAACCATTTTAAGAGAAAGCTTGTTTGCAAAATAAGATAAGCAGGCAATAACTGAGACTCAAGACATGTTGCTGTTGAAATTACTTAAGCTCTTCTGGCTCTTTAACACAAAAGGATAAATCCTAACTGTGACTCAGATGACCTGAGTTTCAGTAACAGCAATGGTACTGGAAGCCCCATGCAGGGAAGGATGGAGATGAGTGGCCATCACTGGCTCTTCCATTCTGGCCAGAAAGAGAGGTTGTTTCAACCAGCTAATCACCACCATGTAGGCAAAAGCTTGCAAAGCATTGACTGCACCAGGATCAGAGATGTGGATTTGGCGATACCAAGACAGGGGTGGTACCTTTCATAACTAATAGGGAGCATACATGTACACAACAAGGAGAACATTGTAGGCCCCTGTGGTGATGTGGGACGCTGACATCAGCAGCCAGACTGAAGTTAGGGCTTAAAGAGAAAACACCCTCATAGTCTTCACACTCTATGAAGTGGGGCATTCAGGGGTGGGTGAAGTATAGCTCCTTGGCCTAGGGACATTTAAGGTATGGCCTAAACATGGCTGGCCATAGTCTGAAGGAGTGCAGACAGGAGTTCAGGCTGCGAGAACAAGACACTCCTTTTCTATGTTGATGTTGGAAAAAAGACACCAGTTCCTGCAAGACTGCTGGAACAACAGCCTACATCCAGTCAGCTTATCAATCAGTGTGGGAAGGGCCTCCTGCACTAAGGAGATGGACTTGAGACATAAGACGGAGCTGATGTTCAGCAGGTGCAGAGAGAAAATGAACAATAAGGCCATCCACAATTCTGATTGCAAAGAAGAATGGAATTGGAGAGGTTACTTATGTTATGAGAACAGAGGTAACTTAAAGCAGCAAGGTAGAGTTTGGTGAGCAGAGTATGCTTGCCCACCCTTCCAGTACTATACGTGCAAAGTTCATTTTAAGGACAAATTAAAATACTCTATGTGTTGGTAGTAGTATACCAGGCTTGAGCCAGACAAAAGGCAGGTGAGAGACCACAAAGTTTATAGGTTAAGGAAGCATGGCATAATAAATGTCAGAGACAGAAAATGTGGTTCTGCTTTTTTGAGAGGCAGATATTGTGTTTCATCACAGACATTCCAGTGGGTGGAATGATGACCACTAACAGGATGGGTAGCTATGGTGGACACCCATGAACACTACAATATTTGGGAGTTAGGAAGAGGCTCTTACTGCTGCTAGGATGGGTGGGAGGAAGCAGAGAGCTCAGATATCTAACAAGATGGATGAGGCTTCAGTCACTTAGATGCTGAATAATAACAGGTGAAGAGCATTGACTGCTCACAGGCTGGGTGGGGAAAGAACAAAGTACTAACAGGGATAGCAGTCAGTGGCCACTGGTTGGGAGAAATTAGGCAGGTAACTAACTGCTGTTTGTAGGGGGGGTTGCATTGCTATTTGTATGGGGGGGGGGTGCAAAAATCTAATCACTGCCTGTCTACCAAGAGACAGTGCTCTGATCATTCTTATGATAGAGAGGTATTGATGGGTGCTCACTGTTAATAAGGTTGAAGTTTGCATACTGCTCTCAGTGGCATATCTATAGGTTACATTTTTGTAATGCGTCCTTCATGAGTGCAAGACAAAGAATTCATACTTATTGTGAAGGGATGTCAATTCATTTAGACTTTGCATAATACACTTAAAATCGGTGGTGGTGCTGTGGAGGTAAGGTCATGGAAGGCTTCTTGAAATGAGACTCTTCATGGTGGATCATATTCCTATTGCAAGCTAAAAACAGTGCTTTGACACTGTTGAAGGTTCATGAGTGCAAGCCAGCATGTAAAATTCATACTTATTGTGAAGGGATGTCAATTCATTTAGACTTTGCATAATACATTTAAAATAGTAAGGGATGGAAAAAATGAGGATTGTGTGGATACCTAAAAATAACTGACACTAACCAAATGGGATGAGGTGAGATATGGGTCTATCGATAAGAAATATTAAAATTCCCTAAACTCTTTTTTGCTGATAACTCAACATGTTAGTATGTATGATAACATTAGAACTTGTTTATATGAAACTTTAAATTCAAAATCTGAGCTGAAGGTAATGTATTAAAAAGTGATTATACAGACAAGAGCAAAGGATAAATGATTTTTAATGATACTTGTTTATAAAGGACATCACTTAAGAGTAATAAATAAATAAATGAATGAATGAATGAATACCTAAATGATATGATTCATAGTTTTAAAAAAGAAGTACAGCAAAAGACAATACCAGGCAAATTAAGGTCGGTGTTTGTTTATTTAATGGCATATTGTATTCTAAACATTTTAATTAGTTCAGCAAACACAGCTGTTTAATCAAATAAGTGTGTATTGTGTTCTAATCTGCCTAATTAGTTCAGCAAATACTATTTAAATGTTAATGAAGTATTTTTGTGTAATTTTTACTAGGTTTACAGATATTTTGAGCCATTCAAGTTCTGCTTCCCTATTTTTAATAGTTGGTTTGAGAATTTAATGTAGTGTGCCCTTATATTATTTTATTCAACTTACAGTATGTAACAATCTGGTTATTAATTCACCAGATTTTAACAATAAGTACTACTAGGCAGTGGGGATGAATCTGGATAGTTTTGTTACACTATAAGAGTGAACTACAGCTCATGAGTGACATCTTATCTTTGCTTATTTGTGAATTAATGAACCGACAGATATGCATAGCATCAAAGTAATACTGTGGACTTAAAGACAGATAAGTGACTTGTTCCTGTACTAAAATATGAGCAGATCACAAGTTCAGCTCAACATACACAGATAAACACTAATTACAGTAACAAAACCTTATTGTAATAAGATTGTAGATTACCCACAGCAAAACAGATTTAATACACTACAGTATAGCATGGAAAGATGTTTTCTTGAAGAGCCAATCCATGCATATGTTACAAAATGCTTACTGTTGTTGACTGCATCGATCTGAACAGTAATTACATTTGCTCAAAGTCAGGTAGAAATGTTTCAGAAATATAAACTACTGATCTGAGAGGGGAATAAGTCCATCATAACAGAAATCCCAATACATGAGAGAAATATCAAGCTACTACAGATAGCCAGGAAACCATTTCCAAAAAGGAGAAATCAGCTATGGTATTAAGACCTAGGAAGTAAATTATAGCACACGACAAGTCTTGGGCAAATAGAATTTTACAAGGAAAGAAAACCACAAACAGGCAAAGGGATTCAAAATTAAAATACACAACACACAGCAAGACAAAGGAGGTAAGATCCTTAAAACTTTTTTTTTTGCAAACAAGGGGATTGTGAGGGTGATAAAGCTTCCCACGTGAGGGTGTAGGAGGCCTGCACCTGAGCAAAATGCACTGTTTAAACCTTTCTCACCAACGGTTTCAGCAGGTGCATTGTTTGATGAGTGTAGCTTGCACTGTTTGCTTCTGGCAGCTAAGTTATAAGTCAACTACTGACACTGGATCTGCACAGCTGACTGCCCTCTGCTTTATTGAAACAGGTGAGAGTAGCTGGACAAATGTCCATTCCTTCTTCCACATGCAGTGACCTCAGACTTTATTATTATACCTAGAGTGCCAAACAGCAAAATTTTGTGTACTAGTGGAGAAGCTCTGTACTAACATGAAATAATGTTTTTGCAAGTGTAGAGTTAGATGGTGTAGTTTCACCATCATTTACTTTTGAAGATTTGTCCTTTCGGTTCTACCATTTTGAGCAATCTATGCAATAAAAGTCATGATATGTTAAATGCCTTGTTCCCCTACACAAATAAATAATAAGTAGAAAAGAATGCCTGTCAATGTGTTACAATGTGATAAGGTTCAACAAGTGTTTCTAGGTCCTAGAGTGCTGTACACAGATGGATCCTTGATCAAACGCTTCCTACTGGAATTTCAAAACTCATAAGACTGGTGTGTGAGTTTGTGTCCTTCTCATGTGTAGTGGTACACTTAGAGACAGGGCTTTTCATAATGTAATGTAATGTTTAAGGTTAGAAGCAGAGGAAGGGCTACACTTAGTACACTTGAGTAAGGTGTTGTGGAGATCAAAGATAGTGCTATCTGTTTTCTTTTTTGTTTTGTTTTTAGTATTATAATAGCATTTCAGGAGAGAGTTGTGTGCTGTTTCTCCCAAGCCTCAGTTATAAGGCAGCCATTAAAGTACATGTATGGGCAGAAGTGCATATGCACAAGAAGAGAGTGGTGATAATAATGTTCACAAGTGCAAATGTTAGCTGCTGGGGGGTATAGCCATAATAGATTCATAGGTTCATAGGTGTGTACTAGGCTAATGGCCCCGGGGCCTTTACAAGCCTAGCCATAGGATTACCCTGGCATAGTGCCACCTGACCTTAGTTCCCAGTGCCTCTATCGAGTAGAGCCACTGTAGTTATCCCCGGGGTGAATTTTCTGTTACCCATCCACTCATCAAGATTTCTCTTGAAGAGGGTCAGCGAGGTGCTCTACTTGACATGTATGGGAAGTCTGTTCCATAGCATGGGCAGTCTCTGGGTTATGAACCTGCCCCTCCAGCATGTTCTGTTAATTATGGTAATGATGTTGAGGTCTCTGGATCATGTGCTGGTGCAGAGGGATTGGGATTTCTTTAGATGTAGCATTTCTAACAGAGCTGGGTCAGACATGGCTTTGTAAGTCAAGCAGAGATTGCCTCTAAGTAGGCGATATGAGACAGAGAATATTTGGAGTTTTTTGAGTCTGTCCATATAGGACAAGTGTTTAAGGCCTAGGATCCTCTTTGTGAGGTACTTTTGCGGTCTCTCCAGTTGTTGCAGGTGTCTAGTGAGGTACATGCCAAATGGGACGATGATTGGCCTAATGGGGGAAGAGCAGAGGGAGACAATGACCTTTTCCTTCCATTCTGTGACTGTTATCTGTGAGATCCATGTAACTGACTTTTACCTCTATTGGGGGGGGGGGGGGTGAATGAATGGCTACAATCAAGCAGCCACTATAGAAAGGCAAAAAACAGTTTCACTGAAAATGTTTATCTGGTTATTAAAATTATTTTACAATTTTAAAACTTTTGTGACTACTATCATATTTAAAATATAAACCTCCTTATAAAGTATTATTACAGTTATGTTATCTCTATAATATTTATATGTAAAACAGCTGACAATTCATTTCACTTTAAAACATTAGTCTATAAACAATGGTTTGTTGCTAAAACACAGCCCTGTGTTGTCAGTCTCCAGCCCAGCCAAATTTAAAGTATTTAATTAATGTAAATGTCTCTATAGTGCTAAAATGAGTATGAAGAAAACATATATCACATCATATTCTTCTTTAACAGGGAGTAAATATGAAAGGAAGTTGCTCAGAGAAGCAGTACTTGCAATGGTAGAAGTTATGCCAAGTGAAAGACATCAGGTTATGAAGAGGAACATGAAAGGCATTGGTGAGATGCACACGTGCAGAAGTCAGAGGTGAGTAATTGTGGTAGGAGTTGGAGTCAGCATGTGTGGTAAGGATGGGGGAGGGTGAATGATAAAGACTAAAAGTATGGACAGTGAGGAGATACATGAATCATTTAATTACAGTTGAAGGTAGATTTATTTCTGGCATGAATCTGATTTCTCAATTTCAAGGAAAAGATGCTGAGACAGCAGAAGGCTTACATATTAGTGGAAGGGAATTCCTAAACTTGGGTTTTTATCACATAATCAAGATTCTCAAAAGACAGTGTGTCAGAACCTATCAACCCATGATTTTTTTTATTCCCGACAAAATGTATTTGATGAAGTTATAATATAAAACATTAGCACATGAACATTAATGTAAATGATTGGAAAACAGTTGTTTATTTATGTATGCATTACATTCATTCATAGTTATCCAGACAAGTGAACTTATCCCAGGTTTGTTTTCAGCCACAACCTGGGAGTAATAACACCAACAGTTTACAAAGTTTCAATAAAATGAATACATATAAAAAATGAGTATTACACAGATGCCAATAACATGTTATAACAATGTAGCAATTGATACAAAATAATAGAAAGGCTTATGAGTAGAGAAGTGATGTTTAAAGGTAACAGACTTTAACATTGTTTGCTACACTTAAGATTAATACAATAAGCTTATAATTTGAGGCATCTGACATTTGTGTGTGTATATATATATATATATATATATATATATATATATATATATATATATATATATATATATTTATTCTTTAAAAGTTCTCTTAGCAATGCTAGTACATCTGCTGTCTTTATTATTTCTTCATAATCATAATTCATAAATCATCTTGGAGCTAAGATACAGTGTTAAAGTTAGGTACACTTTCACACTTTAAAATCTGGAAGGAGCTTGAATAACACTAGAAGGCTTTTGAATAGTGATTTAGGGGGGACTAAAACAGACTAGTAAGAGTTATTAACATTCTTCACAAAATTTCAGCAAACAAGCTGCTGTTTAGTATAATTTATTTGTACCTTTGGAAGCACTAAATAAATAAATAAATAAATTAAAAAGACAAGATGAAAAAATTAGGGTTCCTACAATACACCCTTTAGAATAGCAACATCCCAATGGCATATACTTCTGGAATTTTAGTTTATTACTGTTTACATAAACTTAGACCACAACTTATTTTCCTGTCTTACTTTAGGAATCTATTTGTATGTCCGAACCTTGAAATAACCCAGTGAGCACTGTTACAAAGAAAGTTAAATTTAAAAGTATTTTTGATGACAAAGAAAAAAGGGATGCAAACATGAGGGACACTGGAATAAATCAAGTCAACACCTGAAAATGGAAGAAACCCAGCGTTTTCTGCCCCCGATGAACCAGAACTCTAGGGGCCTATGAAGCCAAATGTGAGCTGGTAATCTGACATGTAAGGAAAAAAAGGTAAGAAAAAGTACTATAGTATTTCACAAAATGAATGGGTTGCAGTTAAAGAACTTACAGCCCCAGAATGTATGATTCCAGTCTCCTAAGACCCAAATCTCCAACAATCACTGGACACCCTTGGAAACATTTGGGCTAGTCTGGAAGACATAAAATATTTAAACAGGCACTACAATAAAAAAAAATCTGTAATATCTAGACATTGTGTGGCATATACTGACAACTCTAACAGTTTACCCATATATCTTCTGAAATTTTAAAATGCAGATCTCTTTCCCACATTAATGTAGGTTTACTTGTCCCTGAGCACCTTGAAAAATAATATTCTATAAGCCATACTTACTAATGCTTTGTTACTTGGATTTCCCCCCAGGAGTCTACAGTCCAGCTGATTAGTTGCGGTCTCACTGTTACCTCAATATTCCCAATCTTAATCTTACTCACCATTCCTCTAAACATCTCACACCAGTACACACAACTCTTTTAGCTCAACTACAGTTCTATAAAAATTGGTTTTGTTTCAAAAACAAGATCTATATATGTGTGTGTGTATATGTATATATATATATATATATATATATATATATATATATATATATATATATATAATATATATATATATTTATATGTATGTATATATATATATATATATATATAAAATCTTTAAGTAAATCTTATAAAAAATGTGCATCCTGTCCCTTGCTTAGCATCCTTCTTCCTAACTTCCTGTTTCCCAGGGCCTCATTATTTAAACTGCTCTGTCAGTACTAGTCCTCCTGAATGGGTTCTACCTACACTTCTTTGAATGCCTACTGCACATTTTTACAAAACAGTTTTTATACAAAGACACAGAAACCCACAAAGTTTGGGATTCTTGTTGACAGATCGAATGTAGTTCCCTCAATTGCAAGTTGATCAAATACATTTAGTTGAAAGTGTTTTCAGCAAAAGTAAAAAAAAATTGCAGAGGCAAGCCCCCTGCAGCCCTCACACACCCAAACTTAAATATACCTACTCTGAGGTCACACAACAATGGAGAAAAGGTAATTTTCCACAATCACCAGAAGTGCTTTTGGCTAAACATTTTCAGTTGATTCAGCTTCAACCGAGAGTCCTTCTTTACAATGACACATTCACCAAATTTTGTTTAGAATATAGCTGAGCAGCAGCAATCCTTTTTTTTTATGGTCGATGAGGAAGCATACTGAACTTAAGTCACTTGCTCATAATCCCTTAATGTGAAAGGGATCCAGTTTGCACCACAGCATTTATTTATATTCTTCTGGTTCTGAGTCAAAGATACCCTTGCATTTGATTGTGAGTATAGTACATATGCCTGGGGATTCAGAAAGAAACACAGTACTGGGAGTAAAAGCTGTAGTAAAAAAAAGAGGTTGTTTACATGATGCAGTAATTTGTGATTCTGAGATAAGTTAGCCGTAATGAGGAAAGACCTCATTTGCATGTCTACAACTCACCCTTAACTAGCGTTAGTAGTAATTAGTACTTTTCTCTGGTAGTTAACACTTGTAAGTGCATGCACTCTCCTCATTCACACTCCTAGACACTTGCACATATTCAAACACACACAAGTATACCTCCTACCTATCCCTGAGTTGACACATTTCCCATTGGCTGTCCTAGCTAGTGATGACCCCAATATCTCTTTGTGTGTTACTTCCTTGCGCTTGTAAACCATGTATCCTTGCAGTTAGCAAATAATGCCAGATATTAGAACTTTATTCTTCATAGTGTACATACAATACATAGGGATGGTACGCCTGTTGTCCTAGTAACTGTTTAAGGAATCCCACCAATACTTTATATATCTTCCTGGTATCATCTATTGTTCCTCCAGGCTGTGTTGTGAAGTTCCCCTCCAACATGGACACCCCCCATCCATCTCATCTATCTGTCCCTGATATTACAGGATTCATACTTCAGAAGCTCTTACTGACAGTACTCTAGACAAAGACAAAAGTAAAAGGGGGTTGGCAAAATACCAGAATCAGGGAAAAGATTTTAAATATTCTACTTAGAAAGCCTAAAACATGGTTAGAATAACAGGTTTTGCATTAGCAGGCATTTTTTTGAAGGATATGAAGTTTGAAACTCTATTGACTGTCACATAAAGTGACTCCATTCCTCAACAATTTGCCAGGAAAGCAACTATTTTATGGGAAAAAGGCCAATAATATGATGCAAAAAAATAAACATTCTTCAAAAATCTGGATGGCTGGGAGGTATGAATTCTCCTGCTGCTTTCACTCATTACTCATGGACTGTTGTGAGCGTGGGATCATGCCAGACACTAGAGCTTCAGGTTTTGTAATACGTAAAAAAATAAATAAATAACTACACTAACTGGTTAGTTAGTGTAGTGGGTTAATACTGCTGTTGTATATAGGTCAAGTATGCAGTGTTTGGAACCTTTCACATTTCACGTATATATACAAGCTTTTTTTTGCACAAATGTGCTCTTTTGCACAGTTATATATATATTTACTGATATTGGTATTCACCACGTCATTGTCTATTTGTTGTCCTAGAGTACTGGTTCTTGTTAAATATTATTGTTTTTATATGTTGTTGAAGGATTTGCAGAATAGAAATTTCATTGTACTTTGGGATGCTGTCTCTAGTACATATAACAATAAAATTGAATTGAGTATGTGTGTGTGCGTGTGTGTGTGTGTGTGTGTGTGTATTATATATATATATATATATATATATATATATATATATATATATATTATCGAAATGTACATGATCGCACTCACTTTCTCTGAAAGGTAACTAAGCAAACAGTTGTTTGCATGTAGATTTAGTTGTACATCAACATGTACTGTTGATTGTATAACTAAGCAAACAGTTACTTAGATCACGGTACAGTGGGGATAAGGGAATATTCCCTTTTCCCCAGTGTAGTGTGATTTCGGAGTGAGAATATTAAAGTAGGGGGAAGTGGGAGGCACAACCCCCCACATGGGGGATGCAAGGGGGCTTGCCCCCCCTGCAGAAACGTGAGTACTGTTTTATTTTTTTAGTTTTTTGCTGTGAATTTTCGATAAAATGCACTTTGCGATAGTGAGTTTGATCTTGTACATTTCGATGAAATGTACTTTTGATGGATCTACATAGATCCATATATATACATATATATATATATATATATATATATATATATATATACACACATACACACACACACACACACACACACACACACACACACACACACACACACACACACACACACACACTTTTTTTTTCTTTTTAAGAGACTTGGGTAAGTATTTACAAGTAGTGTCTAGTGGTGGTGCAGAGGATTAATATCCTCTGTGAGGTTCACAGGTACAGGCTTTGAATCTTCTTTAGTGCATTTAGAGTACAATGTAAAGACATGTCCCTGGTGTCTTGTCTTCCCCCAACCCATGTCTTCTGTACTGAAACTCTTTTTTTAACTGCCTTTATGGTATGATCTGAATTGTATCCCTGCTGTCTAACCCACATATTTTGTGTTGCCATCCAAACTGTTCTGTTCATATTTTAAGTGCATTTAAAGCATAATAAAGAGAGCAGCCTTGGAGTCTAGTGTTCCTCACTCCTTAATATTGCAGGATTTGCTCATTAGTTTACAGGTGTGTGGAGCTGTGACAGCCCTCACACACACACACACACACACACACACACACACACACACACACACACACACACACACACACACACACACACACTCACACACACCTACTTTAATCCCTAACTAACCTGCCTATTGTGACCTCCTAGGCAGACACACACAGAACACCCACATGTACACACAGGCACATACCCCCTAACACTACCTGTCCACTAAACTCCCCAACATGTACCTCTACTACAATGGGTGAACATGAGCTTTAGGTCATGTTCATTAACACAAGTGGCTGGGAGAAGCCATGTTATTTTACATAGCTAAGCAATGCCTTACCACAGGCAGTTCCAGGGGAGAGCACATGGCTAATTAATATATGTCTCTTCCCCAGAATGCCTCATTAGCATTTAGCATGGCTGCAGAGACATCGCCTCATAGTGTTGCACATCTTTGGGCTAAAGCACAGTGGTAAGGCTGTTTCTGAATCCAAAATAATTACCCCTTGTGGTGACATTTCTATATTGGCCCCATGGAGAATCAAACAAGCTACCTTTTTTCATTTAGAATGGCATGCATATGTATGATATATAGCTCTGACTTTCCCTCAATAGTTTTTATAAACATAAACTATAGAATACTGTTAGAATATGCAGAAGCAAATAGTTTTAGTTTGTAATGTTGCGTAATATATTCTTCTTGATGGTACGACAATTTAAGATCTACGGCAGTTTAAAATATTTACTTTTCTG
The DNA here is from genome assembly GCF_019279795.1 of Protopterus annectens. Taxonomy (NCBI): domain Eukaryota; kingdom Metazoa; phylum Chordata; order Ceratodontiformes; family Protopteridae; genus Protopterus; species Protopterus annectens. Next base: position 534,135,532 of record NC_056737.1, on the reverse strand, counting down.
CATGAACAATTCAGATTAGGTCACTTTATTTTTGCATTTACCAGATGCATTTACACACTCATTTGCGCTAGTATAACAGAAAAGGAAAAATATGACAATATTCCATGGCTAAGACTTAACAGCATCAGTTCTTATTGTTATGTTTTTAGGACAGGGATTCCTCCTCTAAAGTCAAGGCAAATGTGGAAGGCCTCTGGATGATAAAGCTTGCCAATGACCATAAGCAGGGGAGGCAATCACTGAATCACCCAGCGATTTAGATATCCTCCAGAATGGTTTAGATCAGACAAATGACTGATGTCAGAACCATGGCCTTAAACTAAATGCAAAAAAAATGCATTATCATACTCTTTGGGAAGTCAAATACCCCTGCAAATTACAACATCAACAGCACACCCCTTAGAGTGGACTCAGAGGTGACAGATCTAGGTACACAGATAGCTAGTAGCCTGAACTTTGACCACCATGTGTCCACAGTGGTGAGAAAATCCTTTTTTGTGGCACAACTTATACGTAAAGGTGTGGCGTCCAGATCTAAGGAATTATAGTCCCGCTGTACTCAGCTCTCATTAGACCAATAATTGAGTACAGTGCGCCATTTGGCATTTACTTGATTAGGCACTTGCTGCAGCTGGAGTGACCTCAGAGGTTTTGCACAAAGAAAATACAGGGTGTAAACAACATGAACTATGGAGACAGACTAAAAGCCCAATCCATTTACTCTGTCTCATACCAATTATTAAGGGATGACCTATGCCTGACCTACAAGGCACTCATAAATCCAGCCCTTATGGAGCTGCTACACATCCACAAGTTAAACACCATGAGGGTCACCCGATCTATGGATCTAAACTTTGTCAGCAACTCAAACAAAACATGCTGAAGAGACAGATATGTGTCTTAGAGATTACCCCTTCTTTGGAATGTTTTCCTATTCACATTAAGCAGAGCCCTTTCCTGGCCCTCTTCAAATCCAGTTTGGATCAATGGATGGGAAATCACAAATTCACACCTGAGGTGGTGTCTGTGTCCCTTATGGACAGGGCCAATCTGTAAGAGACTCAATCCACAGGCATAAATCCATGCCACCCTCTTGCCCCTAAGGGCCATATATTGAGTAAAATTGGGTTATACTGGCTAGGCTTGTAAGGGCCCTTAAGCTGTTAGCCTAGTAATCTCCTAAGAACCTATATGTTGTGCAAACCACAAGTAAGAATACTGAACATTAACAGGAGTAACACTTTGTTGGAAAGAATGTATCCTATCCAAAGACAATATTTTCCAGCAAAGAACTGTCCAGATTAGTAACTCATTTAAGGACGATAAGTTTCATTTTTATGTATTTCACAAAATTGCAGGCCCTTTCCAAATCTCCAGCACCTCAAAAAAAATGAAAACAATACTACCATATTACATTACACATCCAAACTTCTCATGTACTAATCACCAGTGATTAATTTTGTATGAACATTAGAAATACCTTTTGGCACATATTCTATCTGTTTCAAAAAAAATGCAATTTAGAATTACATGGCTTTTGACAATGTGAAAATTATACAGCTAATTTTGCTCTATATGGGAGCTAATTCAGCTAAATAATGTTTACCTTTTAAGTTAAGATAGCTTTCTGTTGATGAAACAACTTTGAATCACATGCTTTGTTACATTTTGTCTAGTAGAAGGAATTATTATCATTTGATAGACATGGAAGATTCACAGGTTCATACCACAACTATGACTTACAATCACTGTGAATATGGAACTCAGGGTCTAACACCAAAAAAGAAGCAATGCAATGCCTGACCCAAGTCAAAGCTCAGCTTGAGTGACTAAGTCTGATGAAGCAGGAGGTACAGTATAAACTTCCACTCAAATTAAATAGGATAGTGCCTGACATTCAAGCTTTAGAACCTAAAGAGATTCAACATTTGTATATAGCAGCTGTGACGTAAAAGCGCTAACCTTTTTTATGCATATTTTTATTTTTTATTTAACATTTGTTGACCGGGAATGTCCGACTAGGTTCAACAGATCCTGTTTTCAGCGGAGGGGAGGGTGAAGTGAAGCCAGCATGTCTTAGAATGTGGGAGAAACCAAGTGGAGGAAACGGAAATGCAGGGAGAACAATGCAGGGAGAACATGCAAAACACACACAAGGCACCCCAGCTGAGAGAATCGAACCGAGACTTCTTGCTGTGAGGCAAACTGCATGCACAGCACGACTTCTCTTTATACTATTTATGTTTGATGTAAATCTTGAGGAGTCCCTTTTTTACATAATATTTTTTAGGACTAAGTAAATATAAAAGATGTTCTCACTCAGTTATACAGATGTGCAAGAGAACATAATGGGTGGTGTCACAACTTCCTCCAACTCTGACACACAACAGCTGCACTATCCCTAATTCTGACCACAGTGACATTTGGTTTTCAAATTCATACCAAACAGCCACTGTTCTACAAACTGTATTACAGCTATGCATATGCTATATTCTATTTTTGCATACCTCCATCAGGTCTGCTATACAACAACCCCCGTTCATCATCACTTAGTGCTTATCTATCCATATCTGTTATTCCATCTTATACAACTGTCCATCAAATGAGGCCATGAGTTGTTAGCTGAATGCAGCTACTGGTCACTAGTGGCATGAAATGGACAGAGTGCTTCTTAAAAGTCAAGTCAAAAGTAACATTATTGCCATTTAGATCTACAAAAGTGTACATTAAATGAGATTCCATGCAATCAGCTCATCATGGGACAGACAAAAAAGAAATCACATACATAGAAAGACATATTTTAAAACAACATATAATAATACTACCACCGTCTTATAAATCAACTGTACACTTAAGTATATAGCTACATATATTCCTAGAAACACTTGTTAAGATATTAAAAACACACAAGGTTCAAGTAATAGTATTGCACATGAACCATGTACCACATTATGGATGAACAAGCACATAGCAGTAGCAGCTGAAGAAAAAATATCGCACCTGGATTAGTAGTATAAATTATAATGGTTGGCTGAGCGTAATAAATAAAAGATAAAATAATATTGCACAGTGAATGGGAAGTCCCAACTTTCTGACCTGTCAGTGATCAGACCTAATGTTGGAATTAAGAAGTCTGATTACCTTCTGATAAAAATTGTCTTTGAATTCAGTTGTCCTGCATCGAATATTGCGGTATGTTTTACACAATGACAGGCTCCTAAACAGACTGTTTGCAGGATGAGTTGCATTATTTAGTATTTTGGTGGCTCTCTTTAGGCTCCTCGATGTATAAAGATCCTGGATTGTGGGCAGACTAATGCCAGTTATCCTCTTGGCAATTCTCACTACTCTCTGCAGTGATTTCTTATCTGTGACCAACAACTCTCATACCATACCAAACAACTGGATGTTAGGATGCTTTTAACTGCTGCTCTGTAGAAGGTGGAAAGTGCTGACAATAGTATTTTCACCTTTTTGAGTCTTCTCAAAAAGTGGAGACATTGGTGTGCTTTTTTCACTTTGTGGCAGGTGTTCCCAGACCAAGAGAGGTCATGAGAGATATGAGCTCCAAGGAATTTGGTACTGCATACCCTTTCCACCATTTTGCTGTTGATCAGGAGTGGTGTATGGGGTGTTTGCTTCTTCCTGTAGTCTATGATGATCTCTTTTGTTTTACTTACATTCGGGTCATAGTTGTTTCTTGCACACCAGCCAGTCACTGAGTTAACCTCTTCTCTGTATGCACTCTTGTCCTCTCTCCTGATGAGACCCACGACTGTGGTGTCATCAGCAAACTTGATGATATGATTTGTACTGAAGTTTCTGTGCAGTCATGGTTTAGGATAGTAAACAATAGGGGGCTAAAAACACAACCCTGAGGAACAACTGTGCTGAATGTTATGCTCCTAGAGTTATTCTTGCCCACAAAAATGCTCTATGGCCTGTTAACCAAAACGTCCAGGATCCAATTGCAGAGGTGTTTGCTGATGCTCAGATGTACTAGCTTATTGATCAATTGCATAGGGGCATCCATGTTAAATGCTGAGCTAAAGTCAATGAATAGCACTTTCACATAGCTGTCCTTGCTCTCCAGATGCTCAAGAGCAAGATGCAATGCAACCGCTGTTGCATGAGCCATGGATCTGTTTTCTCAGTAGTCAAACTGCAATGGATTAAAGGTTGATGGTAGTTCTGCAGACAGGTGTTTCTCAACTAGAGTGCCAAAACTTTGCATAACTGTGGGTGTTAGTGCTACAGGCCTGAAGTCATTCAAGCTTGAGGGTGTGGGTTTTTTGGGTAGAGGGATGATATGTTACTTTGTAACATGAAGGGACCTTTGCTAGGCCAAGTGAGGTGTTAAATATATCTGTGAGGACTGTACATAGTTAGTCTGCATAGCTCTTTAACACCTTACCTAAGATATTTTCTGGACTGGTCGCCTGTCTGGGATTGACTTTCTATAGCACCCTTTTTACTTCCATCAGGCTAAGTCTGAGTACTGCATCATACTGCCCTGTGTATAACCTTTAGATAGCTGTGGTGTTCCTCTCTTCAAATCTTCCATAAAAGATATTCAGCCTGTCTAAGAAGTCAGTGTTATCATTACATTGTGCAGCTCTTGTTTTATACTCCATAAATTATCTCTCATGTCCTCAAAGTGGTTTAATGCCTTCCTCCCATATTTCCTTTTAGCCTCTTTTATTCCTTTCTTCAGGTTTGCCCTTGCCGCACTTAAAGCTTCCCTGTCATTTGCCCTGAATGCTTATTTTCATGCCTTCAGAGACCTTACTTGTAAGCCATGGCTTTTGGTAAGCTCTTGTGATGATGCTTCTGATCTCTGTGACATCATCAACACATTTTATGATGTAAGCCATCACTGCTTTGGTGTATTCATCTAGGTTGATGTGCTGGTCTCTTGTCACTGCCTCCTTGAAAATGCTCCAGTTAGTACGTTCAAAACAATCCTGGAGAGCTGATAATGCTCCCTCTGGCCAAATCTTGATCTGTTTCACCGTGGGTTTCTCTCTCACCAGAGCAGGTTTATAAGCTGGCACCATCATGATAAAAAGATGATCCAAGCTGCCGAGGTGTAGATGCCGCACTGCTTTGTAGGCTTGCTTTATATTGGTGTACAATTTATCCAAGGTACTCCTACCCCTTGTTGGAAAGTTTACATGCTGGTAGTAATGGGGGAGTGCTGACTTCAGATCAGCCTGATTAAAATCAACAGCTATCACATGAGCAAACCCAGGGTGCTTATTCTGCATGTAGACTGGTACAATTTTTGTGAGTGCCTTATTTGTGTTAGCAGTAGGTGGGATACACACCACTGTTATGCAGACTCCATTTAGCTCTCTAGGAATGTAAAAAGGTCTACATTTTATAGGCAGAAACTCCAGATTCTCAGAGCAGTGAGATATAATGACCACACAGTTACTGCACCATCTGTTATTAACATAAATGCAGACTCCTCCTGTTGGCTGACAATAATAAAAGAGAGTGAATGATCGTATATATGCTCTTACACTGACCTTGTTGGTGTGGAGAGGTCAAGAGAGGTCACATGACCATGTGCTTTATAATAAAGGAGGAAGCGAGGGTTGTTCCCCTCTTCCGTTTTTAACCAGATTGATTGCCTTCATGTGTTTTTATTTTCCTCTGCAAATGTATGTATAACCTGACTTTCTTACCCTTAAGATGATACCGCCAACAGGTTATGGGCCCAGGAGGGAAGTAGGAAGCCGATGGCATAGACTATGTTTCAACGGAGATGAGAAGAATTACGAGTTGTGGGAGACAAAGTTTCTGGGACACCTGCGCTTGCTAGGGCTGAAAGACTCCATTTTGCGAAATGTGCAGCAGGACACAGAAAACGACAAGAATGAGGAGGAAGGCGACGATGATGCTGAGAAAAATGAGGAGACATATGCAGAACTAATACAGTTCTTAGACAACAAAAGTTTGTCCCTCATCATGACAGAAGCCGCAGACAATGGTAGAGAAGTGCTTCAGATCCTGAGAGACCATTATGCCAGGAAAGAAAAGCCATAGGTAATTAGCCTATACACCAAATTAAAAAGCCTCCAGAAGGCCACCAGAGAAAGTGTCACAGACTATATTATTAGGGCTGAGATGGCCATTATGGCATTTAGAAATGCTGGGGAGAAGCTCAGTGATGGATTACTAATTGCGATGATTCTGAAAGGTTTGCCTGAAACCTTTAAACCATTTGCAATACACATCATGCAAGATGATGATAAATTGAGCTTTGGTGAATTCAAAACAAGGTTGAGAAGCTATGAACATACCAAGAAATTTAATACCAACGCAAGTAATGATAATGTGATGAAAGCAAGTGGTCTTGGAGAAAGAGTAACACCAGAGATTATATGCTATAACTGTGGCCAAAAGGGACACAAGGCACAAGAATGCCGGAGAGAATATAAAGGCCAGAGACAATGGTGTAGTTTGTGTAAAAACTCTAGCCACAGGGACAGTAACTGTAGACGAAAGAAGAAAGACAATGTGAAACAAATAACTGACGCGGATGATCACACATTTGTCTTCAGAATAAATGAGCATCAAATTCGTGAATTAAAACAGAAAGGGATTAATGGTGGGCACTGGCGCCATGTCACACATAATTAATGACCTGAAATAGTTTAAATACTTTGATGCAACTTTCCAACTGGAGGAACACATTGTGGAATTAGCTGATGGAACAAGAATCTGTGGGGCTGCACAGAAGAGAGGTAATGCAGAAGTATGGCTGCTTAACACAAAGGGGTGCAAAGTAAAGGTGATGATGACTTGGGCGCGTTATATCTCGACGTATCCACCAAGCATGTTTTCTGTTAAGGCAGCAATGTCCAAAGGGGCCTCGATCAACTTTAAACAAGGCCGGGACCAACTCATCTATAAAAACGGCACCAGGTTTGACATAATTGAGTGTGATAGACTATTATTTAGACACATATAAAAACAGCACCAGGTTTGACATAATTGAGTGTGATAGAATCTATTATTTAGACACATATAAAAACGGCACCAGGTTTGACATAATTGAGTGTGATCACCTCTATTATTTAGACACATATGATGAAGAAAATGATAGTGAGATACATTATGATGCATCTCAGAGCTGTTATGACATTTAAGCATGGCATAAAATGCTTGGTCACTGTAATTTCGAAGATGTGTCAAAATAAGAAAAAGTGGTAAAAGGAATGAAAATTAAAGGTAAAGTTGAGTGATCTAACCTAGATTGTGAAACCTGTATGCAAGGGGAAATTTGTACAGAGCAGAAACAGAGAACCAGATGCAAGAGTAAAATCTGTGTTTGAACTAGTCCATACTGATTTGACAGGCCCAATCGAGCCAGTAGCAAAAGATGGCTTTAAGTATACTTTAGCATTTACTGATGACTACTCGGGTGTAGAATGGGACAGCAGAGAGAAATTGGAGAACATTGTTCGAAATGGCAAGGTGTATGTTGATAGAGTGACTTACCTAAAGAGTTGTGGACATATGCAGTAATGACTGCTGCTTTTATTCACAACAGATGTTATAACATGCGTGTGGACCAGACCCCATTCTTCATGCTAACAGGAAGAAACCTGATCTTTCAAGGATGAGAGAATTTGGATCAGTGTGTTATGCATACAGACAAAATAAAAAGAAGTTAGACCCAAGATATGATAAGGGGATCTTTTTCGGATATGATAAAAACAGCCCATCATGTCTGGTTTATTATCCTGACACAGGAAGGATCCTTAGACACAGGTTAGTCAAGTTCTTTACTAAGAATGTAGTTGAATGCCAGATTCAGACAGACCCAGAAGTGATGAATGAAGATCTTAATACCAGAAGAAGTGTGCATGTTAAGTCAGAATCAAAAGCTGATAGTCATATCACAAAAGAAATATAAGTGAATCACACTGAATCTATAATGAATGAAGGAGCATAAAAATAAGGCAAGAAGAGGAAAGGCAGGATACATACTACTCTAAGAGAGAGAGAGAGAGAGAAAACCACCTGCATACTTGAAGGACTATGAGTGTAAAATTGAAAACGATGATTATGTGACAGTTAATGTTGACTATTGTTACCGATTAATATGCAACACACCGCAGAGCTTTAAAGAAGCCATGACTTTGGTTAACTTGGAAAAGTGGGTCAAAGCCATGAAGGAGGAACTTAAGTCTTTAAAGGAAAACAACACATTTACACTCACCACACTCCTGGAAGATAAAAATGCAGTGGGGGGTAGATGGGTCTTCACTGTAAAAGACAATGCAGATAATACTGAGACTTACAAAGCTAGTTATGTATGTAGCTAAAGGCTACAGTCAAGTCAAGTCGATGGTATAGATTATAATGAAACATTTGCACCAACTGTGAGTATGACATCTCTACGAAGTCTAATGCAGATGGCAGCTCAGTACAATTTAGAATTGCACCAGATGGATGTACAAACAGCCTATTTACATGCTCCTATTGAATGTGAGGGGTATATGGAGCAACCTGAAGGTTTTGAAAAGAAATCAAATAATGATGAAAAATTGGTTTGTAAACTGAATAAGTCATTATATGGATTGAAACAATCAGGGTGTAACTGGAACAAAATGTTGCACGATTATCTTGTGAAAATAGTTTTATCCAAAACCTCGCAGACCACTGTGTATACACTAGACAAGCTGAAAATGAGAAAGTCCTAATTATATGGGTTGATGATCTCATTATAGGAGCTAGTGACAATGAATCACTAAATGATGTAAAGGAAATGCTCAAAGCTAAATTTAAAATGAAAGATTTGGGAAAGCTAAGACATTTTCTAGGCACTGACTTTACCCAGAACATTGGTGAAGTAAAGATGAACCAAAAGAGGTGCATCACAAAAATTCTTGATAAATTTGGTATGTCTAATTGTAAAGTAAGAAGTACCCCTTCCAAACAAAAAACAAACTTTGAATGTGACAGTGAATCTACAGATCCAAGAAAATATCATGAGCTTGTGGGTAGTTTGATATATGTTATGACAAGCACGAGACCTGATCTTAGCTGGATTGTAAGTAAACTTTCACAATATTTGTCACAACCGAGTGAATCTCATTTAGCACTAGCCAAACATATGTTAAGATAATTAAAAGGTACATTGGACAGAGAGCTGTGTTACAAGAAAAGTGAAGGGAAACTTCAGATTGTAGCATACAGTGATGCAGATTGGGCAACAGATCAAAACGATAGATGTAGTGCAACAGGTTACTGCTTTAGCCTCAATAGAGACGGGCCTATTATTTCATGGAAATCAAAGAAGCAACAAATGGTAGCTTTATCTACATGTGAAGCAGAGTACATGGCATTGGCAGCAACAACACAGGAGAGTTTGTATCTTGTTCAGCTGTTGAGTGGAATGGATGGAGAGTGCAAGTATGTGCCAGTAACAATATTTGAGGACAATCAAGGAACAATCGCTTTATCGAAGAATCCAGTAAGCTGTCAAGAGATGTAAACATGTTGACATTAAGTATAATTTTGTCAGGTTAGCACTTAATGATGACAAAATAAGCATTGAATATTGCCCAACAATGGACATGGTTGCAGATATCTTTACTAAACCTGCTACGAAATCGAAGATTGAAAAGTTCATGTATTATGCATTTGGAATGTGAAGGAAAAGTTATCCAAAAAAATGTTCTTAAAATGTATCTCAGAGCTGTTATGACATTCAAGCATACAGCGTAAGTGTAAGTGGGTGTGTAGACTGACATTAATAAAAGAGAGTAAATGATCGTATATGTGCTCTTACACTGAAGTTGTTGGTGTGGAGAGGTCAAGAGAGGTCATGCGACCATGTGCTTTATAATAAAGGAGGAAGTGAGGGTTGTTCCCCTCTTCCATTTTTAACCATATCGATTGCCTTCACGTGTTTATTTTCCTCTGTAAATGTATGTCTAACCCGACGTTCTTACCCTTAAGATGATGCGACCAACACCTCCTCCCCTAACCTTTCCACACAGCCTTTCCTTCTAGAATTATGGCTTCAATCTTGTGTGTTGTCTCTCTTTTATTGTGTACTGACTTGCCTTTTTTCTAATGTTAAGATTTGCAGAGTTGCAAACATCTAATACAAGTAAGGTCTGTCATGCATGGCTACCTAAAACCCCTGATAGGTATCCTCATCACAGTAGATGTTATCTTTTTCTCCCTCCCCCAAGAAGGCTCATTCATGAACTTAGTTTGTTCTTGTTAAAGGTGGTGATCAGTCCCTCCACAGTGAATTATTAACCACAATTACTTATTTTATGCAGAGGTGTAAAGATAAAATAAGTCAGCTTTGCAATAACATACAAAGAGGTGCTGTCTACTTTTATTTTACTTCCAATGAATCTGAAGTCCAGCTGCTTATAACAGCATTGTCAACAGTCATTTCTCCATGTAACTGAGGTCTGTTTGTGATGTTTAATCCTTTCTTCACACTGAAGGACTACAGCTGAGCCCTGTGATAAGAAAGTGATGAAAGATAGGCAAGATGGATTTAGAGCCATTGCTCCATTGTATTACTGATTGATTGCTTTTACTGAGACATTTTTTTGCAAAGTGGTCAGTTTGTCTTTTTGCTCTTTTACCATTATGCAGCAATGACATAGACTGGATAATTTGGTCTTTTGCATATTTTGTGCTCTTCACTTTGCTTCAAATCAGTTTCCATGTTTTTTTCTGACACCATTTAGATAGGACATTAACTTTGCAGTCAGTGATACAGAGGCTTTAATATCCCTGCATTCCAAAATTATACTAAACTGATCATTCCCATGAAGGCATTTGTATTTTAATTCCATTCATTTGCATGTGTTAGTGCTCACTTTGGAGCACAGTCACTGGAGGTTATGTTTATTAGGTGAAATTAACACGTTACACTAGATGGACTTACAACTATTATACTGATTCCTGAGCTTTTGCTTACACTTTTACTTACTACTGTAGACAACAAATCTTAGGGAAAAATAAAGCATTTAAGATTGCTGCATTATCAAGTAAACAGTAAAGTATCCAAAACATATAATGCCAAGCTATCCTAGCAGTCAAACTGCATTTCTCATAATAGGGGCTAAATGGGAAGCAAAAGTAGCTCCCACAAATGTTTTATTTTGTCCCCTTTGCGTGGCCTCCAGATGACCATCTGTTGCTGTCTATGGCTGCACCTACAACTCATTTTAAATTGATGTCCCAAGTACTATACCTGAGTTGCAACTGCACCAGTCAGTAAAGAAAAATGGGGCAGAGAGGAACAGTGATTGTAATGCACACCAGGGCATTTCTGTATGTCTTAATTTGTTAGAGCTTCTGATGTCATATACATCACCATATGTAATGTCAGTTATCTCTGGCACCCATACAATGCCAGAAATGCTAACAGTAATCTTCTTGAAGATTTTGGTGTCACAGAGGTGTAGCTTATTATTCTAGTGCCCTATATCATTCCCTGATCTGGTGCCCTGCCTACTTTAAGTTGAGGAGTAAATAAAAAAAATGGCCTCTCTTACCTTAGGACAAAAGAAAAGAGGTTCTCTCACACCTGGCTCCTAATGGTGAATGCAGCCAGTATCAGCATTTATTTATTTACTGACATTTGTATACCAGGGTGCTCCAGTTGGGCAATGGTATCCTTTTTTAAGTGGAGGGCAGGGGAGAAAAACTCCAGTAAACATAATATTAAGACAATCACAAACATTAAGCAAAATGGAAGACAAACAGGTAATGCAATCAATTTGCTATAGTTGCTTTAGAAAATGAAAGGCATTTCTAAATGCCAGTATTACAGAAAACAAGGAGGAAGCATGCTTCAGAGCTAACCACAAGTATAGTATCATCTTTCAGAAACTGAATACTGTCATTGCCAATCACGTCCGTCACACTTTACACCCACTGTGGCTGCACCCTTTGCTCCACACCAGCTACACTTCTGTGGTATTGTTCAGTTTGCCATGTGATGCCCCTGCACTGGCCCAGTAATCAAGGAGCTCACTCCTCACCAATGGCAACAGTGGGGAACGTGCACACTGGGAGGATGAAAAGCACCCACACAGTAAAGTGCAATTTCCTTTAAGAGCACACAGAGATCACACTCAGTCTGGGGCTGGCTTCTTCCTCTTTCTCCAGATCCCCAATAAGACTCACCACTGGCACAGCTATAGGGTTGAGATCACAGCTGAGTGGCCAAACCAAGATCTGAAATACCCTCTCTGTCCAACCAGTGCTTCGTGTCCCTGCCTAAGTAGCTGACACACACACTTCTTGAGATTTGATTCATAAATACACACACACACACACACACACACACACACACACACACACACACACACACACACACACACACACACACACACACACACACACACACACACACACACACACACACACACACACCAGGGAAAGCCTGGCACAGGTTTATTAGCTATGCCCCCTTCTGCCCAAACTATAAGTTAGTTTTCACTACCACCAGCCAACTCTTATCAGCTACTTTAAGGCCTTTAGCCAAGATTGTCCAATCCTGCTGTGTAATGTTACTATTAATCCAAATGGTAGTCTGGCCAAGAGTAAGGCTATTTAGGAGTAGCCTGTAGAGTGTCACCAAATAGATATGCAAGTACGCTGAGAACTTAAATATCTCTAAACAGACCAGCCACAATTAAAAGGTTTAAATATATTTAATAATAAATAATAAAAGAACAAGACAATACTCAGTAAGTAATCAGTTGCATCAGAGTTCAAAATCACAGGAAATATTTAAAACAACATGGGAGGACAGTCTCAAATAAATAAATAAAACATATAAGCTACATTTTACTATATTCCTCTCTGAATGTAAGGAGTTACTATGCCCTAAAACTTACTTTCAGCTAGGCAAATGCAGAGAATACTGGATATTTCCAGCTGATGTTGTTAGGTCAAAGACAAAATACAAAAAGCACAGTCTCTCTCTCTCTGAGAAAGTTCTTAAATTAATATCAAATATTACTTCTGGGTTAGCTTGGATGACAACACTTTTGTCACCTGACTTCAGTTTCCAAGCTAAAGCTTCTTTGTCAGAAACTAACAGAATTTTAGCATCTCTGTGTGAAAAATACATATCTCTCAGATGTTTGCAGATCTTGGAAGTCATAAAACAATAAAACACTTCTACATCTTAAATCTAGTAATTACTTCTCTTGCAAAACAATACAAACAACTTCTAGCTCTAGACATTGTGTCTGCTACTGTACTGAAACTGAAAGATAACATCTTTTTTATTACGTGGTTATGAAACAATTTAATTTCAACTTTTTTCTCTGAATTTATTCCATGTTAACCTCCTGTGTTCCAGTTCATTAAACATATACATCTAAGCAGTCACAATAGTGCAGGTACATTCCTGTTGTATTTCAATAGGGCATGCTGTGGTTACATTTTAGCTCAGCACTTTACATACACTTCTGAATAAATCATATCAATATTCACAAATGACATAGAATTACTTACAAAATTCCAAATAGCTGGGCTGGCAGTATTTCCCTTTGTCACATGCCCATTTTCAGATTTTAATAAAAACAGATTTATCTAAGAAGCTAATTCTTCTTCTTCTGGCTTATCCCAGTTAGGGGTCACCACAGGGTATCAATTGTCCGCTCATGAGTGGCAGTGGAGTTTTTATGGTGTTGAGTTTCCAGCCTGGCACCCAACCTTCCACAAAAGGCACACACACACACAGTCATGCCAATTTAGAGTGTCCAATCCACCTACAGCATGTCTTTGGGATGTGGGAGGAAACCGAAGCACCTGGAGGAATCCCACACTACCACAGGGAGGACATGCAGACTCCACACAGAAGGCACCCTAGCTGAGGATTGAACCAGATAACCTCTTGCTGTGAGGTGACAATGCTAACCGCTGCACCACTGTGGCCACCCTTATCTGAGAAGTTAATAAAGTGGGTTATACTACTAGGTGACATTGTAATGCCATATACTAAGTGTATTTCATATGATAATTAATTTGATCATGGAACCAGCTGTAACTATTTTTATATCATTCACTTATTTTATAAAATCATTCTTAAAAGCTATCATTATCTTTTTCAAAATCACACTGGCAGCCAGAGCCTGTCACAAAAATTCAATGGGTATTAGACAAAAATATGACTCTAGGATGATGAGATATCATGTTTATCTATCACAGGATGCATGCACATAATCACACAGGCACAGGCACACACACACACACACACACACACACACACACAAACACACACACACAAACATGACTCTACTTCAGTAGACCAAAATATCACTTACCCAAAATCCATCTAACTGAGATGAAAAGGGTGACAGCATGAGAACACTGACATCCTGGAACACTGACTTACCACTCCAGGTAAGTAAACGCTTGGCCATCCTTAAAAACAAATGAAACTGAATGAACACAAGCCCCACCCCCCCAAATAAATATAAAAACTCTGAGATCACACTCCCACAGGGTAAGGGGAAAAGTTCGACAGGATGGCCAAGCATTTACTTTCCTGGTGTAGTGAGTTGCTGTTCCAGGACATCGGTTTTCTCTTGCTGTTGGCTCTTTGTCTCAGTTTTCTGAATTTTGGGTAAGTGGTATTTCAGTCTACTGAAGTAGACCCACATACACACAGTCTCCTATAGGTGATTTAAAAGGGCTGTGGGAATGACCTGGATATCCTAGCAAAAGCTTATCATAATACAGTCCAATAAAAAAACTAAACTGGAGACACTAACCCTGAATGCTCACTCAAAATGCCTAAATATGAAAGTAAATCAGATAATGCAGATTCTCATCTCTCTTACATATGGGACATGTAATGAAAGAACAAACAGTATAGCAGCAAATCCAGAGATCTTAAAAATGCAAAAACAGCAATAAAATAATAAAGTCCTCTGGATCCACAAGTAAAAACTTTGAAAAATTTTAATGCTCACTAAGAACAAATAAAAATTTGCAAGTAGAAAATTTTCACATAATATTTCATCAGGTGTAATAAAACAACCAAATACTGAAAAATATTTTATAGGCTTACAAGATCACATGACTTAAACCCAATTATATAAAATCAATTAACTTAAAGGAGCATATGCCTCATACCTTAGTATGTAACTCATAAAATCGGCTTTATACTCATAGTGCCATTTAATCCCGGAGGCAAATGTGCAAAAAGCATAATATCCACTTTAATTCTGCTTGTTAAGTGTAGTTTATCAAGTCACCTCCTCTAATACAAGTATTTATAAAATACAAAGTTGAAAGTGATATATATCATCCATTGCACTGATACATTTGTAAAGTGCATTGGTAGGTACTTTGCTTGATATCTCTGAAAGGTGTCATCCAATTTGTTCTTTAAATTTTCTGTTTGTCTTGCCCACATAGTATGCTTGACAAGTTACACACTTAGCATAATAGATGGTATTCTTAGTGTCACATATACAAAAAGCATGTAATGCAAATTCATTTCGTAAACAGGATATGCTATGGTATCACCAGTGTAGAAATAATTACAATATGCACATTTATAACATTTGCTCATGCCTTGCTTATAAACTATAGGCCTGTTACTGGTCTTAGTTTGCTCCTTATAACATAAATAATTTTTTTAATTTTTATTTCTCCTATAACCAAACATCAAACTGTTGTCCAAATGAATGCAAAGTTCTGGTACTCGTTCAACCACTGGCCAATATTTTTTTATTATCTTCTGTATTTCTTTAGTATTATGACCATAGGTTAGCATACACCTGTAGCCATTATTAATTTTAGGATTATTCGAAAATGTGTTCTGGGCAGAGAAAATTGGTTTATATAAAGTAATACTTTATCTATTATTCTATTATGTATCATTTGAAGTTTCAAGGGCTGATATCCTCTTTGAATAAACTTAGATGACTTATTACAAACCTATTCAAGCATAGAGTTTTCTTTTGTATTATACCATGCCACTCTACTCATTTGCCTGGTAACAATATTGTCAAACATAAACGTAGGATGTATGCTTGATCTCTAATACCACTGACTTTTTTTGGTCTAAAAAGAATGTTAACAAAACCCAGTCTGACTTTCTAGACATTACTGTTACTAAGAATCAGTATGGCAGGCTTGACACTTCTTTGTATAAGAAGAAAGTAAGATATAACAAGCATTTATATAGATCAAGCATGCACCCTGCATTTACATTTGACAATATTGTTACCGGGAAAATGAGTAGAATGGCACAGCTTAATTCAAAAGAAAACACCATCCTTGAACAGCTTCCTAGTATGTCATCTGATTTTATTCCAAGAGGATATCAACCCTCTAAAGTTCATATGATACATAACATAATAGTAGATAAATGTATTACTTTATATAAACCAATTTTCTCTACCTGGAACACATTTTTGAATAATCCTAAAATTAATAATGGCTACAGGTGTATGCTAACCTATAGGTATAATATTAAAGAAATACACATAATAAAAAAATATTGGCCAGTGGTTGAACAAATACCAGAACTGCAATTTGGACAACAGTTTGAAGTCTGGTTATAGGAGAAATAAAAATGTAAAACATTATTTATGTTATAAGGAGCTAACTAAGACCTGTAATAGGCCTATAGTTTATAAGTAAGGCACAAATAAATGTTATAAATATCTATATTGTAAATATTTCTACATTGGTGATGCCGTAGTACCTCCTGTTTTAAGAAATTAATTTGTATAATGTGCTTCTGGTAAATGTAACACCAAGAATGTCATCTATGATGCTAAGTGTGTATCTTGTCAATTCTGCTATGTGGGCAAGAGAAGTAGAATATTTAAAGAACACATTGGATGTCACCTTTCAGACACATCTAGGAAAGTACCTACCAATGTACTTTATAAACATATCCATGCAACGGATGATACACATTGCTTTCAGTTTTGTATTTTGCAAGTAATTAATGCTAGTATTAGAGGAGGTAACTTGATAAACTACACTAAACAAGCAGAATTAAAGTGGATATTACACTTTCATGCACACTTGTCTCCAGGATTAAACAGCAATATGAGTATAAAGCCTATTTTATATGAGTTACATAATAAGGTATGAGGTGTATGCTCCTTTCTGTTAATTGATTTTATGTAATTGGTTTTAAGTCATGTGACCTGGTATTCCTATAAAACATTCTTCAGTATTTGGTTGTTTTATTACGCCTGATGGAGCATTATGCAAAAGTCTTGCACTTGTGATTTTTTTTGTTTGTTTTTAGTGAGCATTAATGTTTTTCTAATGATTTTACTCATGGTTCCAGAGGACTTTATTATTTTTTTACATATGGGAATGTAATCAGCTATGTAAAACTGAAATGTCTCTTGTTTTCTTGGGTTTATGTATTTTAAAGCACTTTGAAATGCATATCTTTAATTATTTTAGGGTTATAATTAATGACATAAACTCATTCACTCATTGTTAAAGAACTTTATTGAAACTCAAGGAAACAATTCCTCATACCTCTATCCATTTTTCCTTTTCTCCAAATCTTCATATTCCACATACAACACCATATTCACATTTATTTTAAAAAAGCACACAGATCTATATTTATATTCCTGAAATTTCTTCAAAATTATTTTGTCCTTTCACAATCCTTCAATGCATGTGCTGCTGTCTCTTTTCCATTAGATATGTTGAAAATCCTTTATTTTTCCTATTTATATTTCATTTGCCCTCTTACATGTAATTCGCCTAATATTAATCTCCACAAAAAGTCAGACATATCCTGTATCCCTTTATATTTTTTCTCTCCTTTATAGCCCATCTCTTGAAGTCTTTCCACAGTTTTACATATTTCCCATAATCATATTATACCATTCATTTTATTCTTATTTTCTATATCTTATTTTACATTCCAGAGTTTAATCTTGCATACATACTGTTCTACCTTTTTATTAACATTGACACTAACACTTTCTTCTTTTATCAGTCTTTTCTTCCTTCCAGATTTCTTCTATTTTTCCAAAAATCTGCCCCACCACATTTTTCTCATATTTTCCTACCTTCAGCATTACCCAAAATAAATGTAACAATGACAAATATACCACTGGATTAATCAGTACTAACTCTCCTGTTTCTTTCTCACAATAATAAATACCTCTTTTAACTGGAATTGGTTTTGAGCTCCATATAATTCTAAACACAATTTCCATCATGTTTTGCTTACACACTTGAAATGCATATACTTCCCTGAATACCACAATTTTCCTAGTATATGTGAATGCATTACACAAACTTTTGTTATATGACATATGAAATGCTTTAATAGCTATACTTTAACTTCTTCTAAAATGTCTGCCAACTATTTTCTTTCAACTTCTTCCTTTCTGAACTTCAGCCCCAACATACTTCATTCCTGGCTTAAACATTTACTCTGCCTATTTTTATTCCATTTATAAACCCTTTCTTTTTATTTAGTTTCAGTCTTATACTTTCAGCTCTCCTCTACTTCTTCTATTAGCTTTTTCATCCATCCTCCGTTATTTGCAATTATTGCTAAATCATCATATGCCATAAACACTGATGCCCTTAGTCCTACAGTTTTCTATCCTGCTTCCTTTAAACCAACCCCACATTCATAACCAACGCAAATAATGCCCCACTCATTGGGAATCCTTGCATTACTTATTTTTGCACTTTTTTACTTCCCTTCTTGCTTAACCCATAACTTTCTATTATTTCCCACATACTGTCATGTTCTAAACTATAAAAAACACCTTTCCTTTGTCACACACTGTCACTTTACCTCCATCTTCCTTACTTAATGTATGTTCTATAACTTTCTTTATTACAATTAGAATATATTATGCTTGCCTTCCCTTCACCCTATAAATTGCTACATATAACATATTTTCCACCACTTTACTAAACTTTTTTTTGCAAAATCTTCATAATTATGTTATATTCTGTATTCACTAATGCAACCAAATTCCAGTTATTAATATCATCTATTTCACCATTTTAAATATAAATCTAGCTGTCCCTACACATATTTTGTCAAAATTTATAACAACTCTTAACCATTCATTATATTTATTATAATTCTTTTTCCCTTTCCTCAGTTCCTTTATAAACATCATAACTCAACCCTTCTGGACATGGTGCATTAATCTCATTCCCTTCCCTTAATATGCCTTTCAACCCTTAATTTCTTGCATCTTTTTCCATCTGTTTCCTTCATTGTGTATCTTCTTCACCTTCCATATATTTTTTCTTTCTTTCCCTCACATATTCCTAAATGATCTTTACAACTTTCCTTTCCTTGCATCTCACTTCATGGTTATTTTTCATCTCATTCATTCATTCTTCCTTCTTCATACATCACATTTAAAAAAAATGATGCAACATTCCCCTTTTTTGTTTGTTACAAATTTCTGTTTATAAATAAAATCTTTTACCATTCCTTTATTTTTTTCATAAATCTGTAGACTTCTCCTCATCCTAATTTTTTCATACTAATGTAAACTCTTTGCATACAATTACTTCTGTCATTTTGTTATACATACTTCTACTTCTAAATAGACCTTTAGTTTCAACAGTGCCCACTACTCTGCTCATGTTTTATAAAGTTCTTATATTAATATCATCAGCCCATTCTTCTTTCATATGCTATGATGTTGCAGTTTTAACTGTTAAATAACCTTACATTCTTTAATAAACTCCTCTTTTTCTCCAATTATTAGCCTCACTGCTTTATGGTCAGAAAAAAAGTATCTCCTTTCTTCTTCCCTGCAAATTTTCATACTCATCATCAAAGCTGCAGCTATCAAATGTCAAGACCCCTCCTCCCTCAATATGAGACCTTTTTTCTTCTCTCAGGAAAAACCCCTATGGAGCAAAAGTCACCTCGCAGGACGAGTTTGAGTTTGTTTTGTTATTGGAGTTTCCATTTTTGTGGATTTGTTCTGGAAGACTTTCTACTCCTGTGAACTTGTCCTGTGAGGTGACTTTGCTCAGTAGTGGTTCCTCCTGAAAGGTTACTGTTTTTTCATTTGTTTTTTTCAGAATCCCTTGACTAGTAATTCTTCTGTTTAGCCTTTTTTTTTTTTTTTTTTTTTTTTTTTTTTTTTACTGAAACCTCAGTGCACTGCTTGTTCTACCATTAGTCCACCAATCCAAGTCCCTTTTTCCCATTCTTGCACATGGGGTCGCAGTGTCACTTCAACAGTGGCAATCATGTACAGCCAATGTTTAAACTGCCAGGTGGCTAGCTCTGCTGCTGTAATTCTTCCACACCACCCATTCACATGTCTTTGGAATGTTGGAGAAAACTGCAGCCCCCAGGAAATCCATGCAGACACAGGCAGGGCATACAGACTCCACAAAGAGGGCAACCTAGCTGAGAATCGAATAGTGGGACCTTTTGCTGTGAGGCAAAAATGCTATCTGCTGCACTACTGCTAATAATGTGATAATATTCATCTGAAGTCTAATTGTGTTTTTTGTTTGTTTGTTTTTTGTATAATGCAGCTGCCCATTCTTCAGCAGTCTGTTGTACTCACCTTTCTAACTATATCTGTTATTTGAAATAACATAGCAGTATTGAATAAGACATTGTGCATTGAATTTGGACCAGGGCTGTGGTAGTCCTTTGTTTGTTCTTATACCCAGGGTTGCCACTTTGGAAAGTTAAAATACCTGGCTATCTCATAATGACCGGTACAGTCACATTGTAAAATGATCACTCCATTAATACTGTTTTGGTAACCAGTTTGCTAATGGATTTTGATCTTGAATTTTAAAACTAACATCTAGCTGAATGACAACAGAGGGACAAGTTTAAAGGCAGCTACTTGGGCTAACTACTCAATGTTTCACTTTCCTTGGGCAGACTATAGTGGGGAAGGAGTAGCAATTTGTAGCAACTGATGCACATATCGTGTAGCTGCTTGTCTAAGTGCATTTTTCTTTTAGTGTACTTTAAAAAATGTGTGAGGATGAAATCTGCCTTCCTTTACTGGCCACTGGGAAAAGATAACACATTTTGGAGAAGCTTGCAAACTTAATTTGCTGACAATGTTTTCTAGTTGTTTTCCAGTCTCTAATCAGAAATTTAATTGCCAGTGTTTGGTGTAAATTTTAATTGGTATTAAATTCCAAATATATGAACAGGACACGTATAAGATGCTGTCTTCTTAATGAGTATAGCTGTCTCAGATTTGAAGGTAGAAACCATCCACCAGTATGATTGCCACTTGATGAGGATCATTGTACTAGTTTCCTCTAAAGACCACATAGAAGGAATCTACTCTAACTTTACACTGTTAGGGGTTTTCATGTGATCTAATAGGAGCCTTGAATGGATATTATTTCTTGGTAATCCTGCTCTGTTCTATTTAGATACATTATGGTATGGAATAAAATGATGCACTTCCATAAAAAGCAGCACAAGAGCAAAATAGATGTCATGGGAGTTTTGTCCTCTTACCCATCTGTTTTGGATCCTTCACCTCCTACGCTCATATTAGTTTACATAAATATACAGTTATGATTGCACTTTTGAGTAAGTAGCAGAAACAGTATTCAGCTTTTACTTCTTCAGATAAAAGTACATCAGTTCAACCCATTCAGGTCTACTAGAGTTGCTTGCATACCAGAAGCTCATGACACACCTGCTCGCTGCTTCCTGCTTGAAAAAGCAAGTGGTTTAACTCCCACTAGCTAGATCTCCCATTTGTGCATAACTGTCCCAGCACACACACACAATCCTAGGCATTACAAAGCACTATTAGAACCTAAATCCTTAATCTACAGCTCCCATTCACCACTATACTGACTCCTTGGTCCCTAACCCTAAATCTCAGCTCCCTCTCTCTAATCCTAAAGTCCCCAATCACTGCCTAAGTATAAAACTCCAACCCCCCCTCCCTAAACCTAAATTCCCTGATTGCTCCCTAATCCTAAAACTACCTTCCTGCTCCCTAATCTGAAACTCTCCCTCCTGCTCCTTCCCTACAGCTGCTTGCTCAAACTCCTACTCAAGTTTGAGCATAAGTAACAGCTTATCCACAATGTAAGATGCTCAGGTTCCTTGCTTTTGAAACAGTGGGTTTTGAGTGCCTGGGACTCGAGCGCTTGTAGAGGAAACCTTAATTTCATACAAAAATATATTTAACAGGCCTCATGCTGTTAATATAGACTGTTACATATGTAAAGTATACAAAGACAATTACAAAACCACTAGACCACATTTTGCCAATTGTGTTTGCCCTCTTAACACATTACACTCCATTTTGCCTGACAAACACAAACGTGAGGATCAAAGTTCAGAGAAAGCATTCACAAAGCTAAGAAATTCACAAAGCTAAGAATTTTTTTTAACCTGAAAAATGTTTATTGTTTGCAACAGAGAGACAGTGGAAGGAAAAAAAAAAAGAAAACAATACAATGGAGGATGGCGTGTAATCAAGGCAAGTGGGGCACGTGCAGGATTAAGTAAAAATATGTTTTACATTGACTTCTACTACACATGACCACTAATAAAGGGTTCAAATAAATTGAGTTATTAATGAGAATTGCTTTGCTTCTGATTGATGTTACCACCATCTGGTGCTCAGAATAGGGAATGGGAAGGGACAGAAAAGTGAACCTGGTGGTGGTGGTAAAGGAGGAAAGGGAAGAAGAGAAGAAAGGTAAGATCAAAGCTAATAACCAACAACTAAACAATGTTTGTGCTAGTTTAGTGAGAGAAAGAAGCTGATATTTAGGTTCCCTATTATATGATCGAAGGCGCATTCTTTCGAATGTGTTTTGATCGAACTTGAAAGCACGAAACAGCAAAATACCGAAACTGCATATAAGCAAATTCTTTCCCTGGGAAATAAATCATTTGGCCACCTTTGTTATTTTGCCATTTTTCATCACTGTAGTGTGATCTCGGAGTTGGTATATGTAAGTAGGGGTGTGTGGGGGTGTGGGGGGAGCTCCCCACTTTATGTAATGTTTTAAAGGTTTTTTTTTTGGAACAGCAATTATTTCCCCTGGGAAAAAGATTGCTGTTCTAAGTGTTCAGGACTGTAAGCTTTTGCTTACATGCAGTTGCTAAATCAGCGTTCGCTGATTTAATATAGACCTGATATTTGGGTCTATATAATTTAATTGAAAACTCATTTCATTGAAGCTTAATTCACTGACACATATTCACTGAAAGGTCACTTCACTGAAAACCCAATTCACTGAAAGCTCACTTCACTTCACATTCGGGGGGTGTGGGGGATGAAGCCCTCCACATAAATTGGTTATATGTTGTCTTTTGGAAGAATGTATTCATTGCATTGTAAGTATCTATCTCTATGCTTTAAAATATTTACAATTTGTGGCTGTGCCCCCCCCCCCTTACTTTATATACTAACTCCAGGATCGCACAACAGTGGGGAAAAGGCCATATATACCTTTCAATGAAATGAGTTTCAGTGAAATGGGTTTTCAGTGAAGTGAGCGTTCGGTGAATTGGGTTTTCAGTGAAGTGAGCTTTCAGTGAATATGTGTCAATGAATTAAGCTTCAATGAAATGAGTTTTCAGTGAAATGATATAGACCTCCGATATTTATAGGTCAGTAAGCCATGTCAGAAGTTATTTTTGTATGTGATGTAGGACTAGTAGTAACAGTAGTAGTTTATATCTGATGAAGAAAAAAATATAACCTTGTTCTTCAAGGACCAAGACAACCAAGAACATAAGTTCATGGCTAGATGGAGTTGTTTACTGCACTTAATGATGTTTTATGAACAGACTATAGTAGAACTTAACAAGGGCATACCATGGCACATGATCTAGTGGATTCCACCAAGGTCTTTAAGTTGACCATGTGCAAAAAGCTTCTAGAAAAGAAATGCAGGGGTTGTGTGTATGACTAAGAGTGAGGATCCACATAGTGGCATGGCTACAAAAGATACAGATGGGTAAAAGATGATAATCAGGAGTAAAGGAAGTGATTAATGGAGTATCATTGTGGTCAGTTTTGGGCTCAGTAATTTTCAGTCTGCTCATTATAAGTACACTCAAGGGAGCAGGCTGCAGAATCAGTCTCTGTGCTAAAGATACAACTGTGGTTTCACCAGTGGCAGTAAGGAAAGAGTCAAAAGAAGAGATTTCTCACTTTAGCAACAGATAAATAAAACACAGTAGAGGGATAGGATAAACGTCCCATGCATGTTAAGCAGTGCAACATGCTATTTTCCTTTACATGTAACCTAGATGACTAGATTGGTAGGCACATGTCTAGTCTGGCATTGAATGGTATGGGCCTCCTGGTGAAAGCAGCTGGAGGATGGCAAAGCATGAATGATCATAAGACTTGGTGTACATGGAATATCTATGAAATTTGTTAAGGATCTGGAAGGACTGGCCAAGTGGGCATAAAGATGGCAGTTGAGATTTAGTGCAAATCATGCAAAGATGTTCAGTTTGCAACATCATCCCTGGTGTAAGGTATAAGCCAGAGTGGGGTGAAAGTGACAGTGGCAAAGCAGTAGAAGAATTTTCTGGTGTGTTTATCACAAATGAACTGGAGTATAAAAATCAAATTAAAAGGACTGAACAACAGTGAATAGCCTGCTGGAGTATATCCTCTAGGTGATGGATTCAAGAAATGAAGCCATTAAAAAAAACAGAAACAAAGGAATAATAATTCCATAGTACAAAGGCCTAGCCAAACCATGCAATGAACATGCTGGAAAAAGATTCCACATGAAAGCTACTAAAAGGATGGTGTGGAACGGGGGGTGGGGGGTGGATATGCACAAGTAGTAGTAGCCCAGAGACTTTTTCCAATAGAAACCAGAAAACAGGACTATGATAATAAACATTCACTAACTCCTATCAGATAGATGTAAGGGGATCATCAGTGACTCAAAGAAGAGGTAGTGATGATACACCAACTAACTGGGACACAGAAACAGTCACTATAACCTGTTTTCCCAAGGCCAAAATATAGTTCTGTCAAATACAGGAAAATGGTTACAGAATATTAACGATGGTTACAAGCTGGCCACTTCACGTATTGTTGAACATATCTAAAGGCAATCCTCAAACACAGGTGTCCTCAACACTTCCCTCTCTGAGGTAGGAAATACTTGGATATTAACTGAGAGCCTACTGTCATCCAAGTTGGCAAAATGACTTCTGGGCAAAGTATTGGATATGATAGCTGGCTTCAAAGTTGATGTCTGTCAAGGGAAATTCATTACATTTCAGAACAGAAAATACCAGACACTCACGGTTGTAGGCAACAAAAGCATAAATCCAGTAAATCCAATGATAAGCGAAGTAACACAGTTATAGAGAAAAGGTTTAATAGTAAGCACTTTCGGGGTTCAAGCACCGCTTCTTCAGACTACAAAGAAATACAGTGTATTAACATGTTTAAATACTAAAATGCAATCAATCACAATCAATCAGTTATCTTTTATTTAAAGTAATATACTCATAAAAACAGTAAAACGTTTTCATTAAAAAAGCAATTCAGCTGCACGTCAATGTTTAAGTGCACGTCTTTTTAAGAAGGGTTTCAGAGACACTTTACTGTTTAAGCCAGGTGGTTTGTCTGCTTTAAAAATATAATCCACTTTTGCTCATTGGCTTCTGTGATATTTCTTATATCACCACCCCTCATATTATTTTGTATAATTTCTAGAACAAAAAACTTAAAGCAATGTTCATCTCCTTCCTCTATGACATGATGTGCCAAGGCATTTTCTAGTTTTCTGTATTTAATGTCTCTAAAGTGCTCCAGTATCCTTTGTCTTAAGGCATGGTTAGTCTTACCAATATAGTACATATAACATATTGTGCAAAAACTAAAATAAATGATATTCCTAGTTTTGCAGTCAGCATACAAGTTAAAATCAGTTGTCGTACTTAACCGCTTCTTCAGACTACAAAGAAATACAGTGTATTAACATGTTTAAATAGTAAAATACAATCAATCACAATCAATCATCTCAATAAACCACCTGGCTTAAACAGTAAAGTGTCTCTTTAACTCTTCCTAAAAGGATGTGCACTTAAACATTGACGTGCAGCTGAACTGCTTTTTTAATGAAAATGTTTTACTGTTTTTATGAGTATATTACTTTAAATAAGAGATAATTACTTGAATCGTGAAAGTGCTTACTATTAAACCTTTTCTCTATAATTGTGTTACTTGTCTTATCGTTGGATTTACTGGATTTATGGTTTTGTTGCCTACAACCGTGAGTGCCTGAGATTTTTTGTTCTGACACTTCATTTTATTTTTCCTGGTCACTTTTTTCCTTGTGTTTGGAGTTTTGACTGTTATACATTTTAATTTTTCTCCAACACGGAACATGGCTGAGGGGCATTTGAATCAAATACAATTAGAACTTCCATACAACCCATTGAATGGGTTTGGACAAACATTGAATAGGAACCAATGCCTTATTAAAGTTCTGGAAGATACTACTAATCTTCTTCTCCATGGAGATATTATACAGCAAACTGTATCAGAATCTAATGACAAAAATCTACTTTTGAGCTTTCAAGACAAATATAGAACCTTAGAGGATAAAATGTACAAGTTTAAGCGTTTGCAATGGCAACACTTTCACTTTGAAGCCTCACCGAAACATCAAATTGTTCCAAGAGGGCTTAGAGTTTTTAACATGCCAAGTTATGGACAAACCTATCCTGAACTTTTAAGGCAGTGGCAAATGTTAAATTTAAAGCTTAGTGTCCAATACATGAATCTCCTGACTGATTTTTTTAAACCCCAGGAAGATGAGTTGCTTAAGGAAATTGTATCAATGCAAAATGAGATGTATGACTTGTTCCCAGATGAAGTCATCTGTGATAAAATGGACTTGTTATATGATAATCTCTCTGTTTATGAAAAACATCTACAAGCTACTAAAATTCGTAAAATACAGAGAGATCTGGCTGATTTCCGCAAAGGTACCGTGTTTTCTTGGTCCAGGGAACAAGGTAATACTTCTCATACTAGGAACAATTCTGTGCAACCTAGACAAGGCTTCAATGTTAATAATTCCACCTTAAATCCTGACCCAGCCATCGGATCATCGAATATAATACCATAAATGCTAAATGCATCTGTTAGTGAGAACGCAACTGAGCAGTCTGCTGAACAGCAACAGAGACAGTCTAGCCACTCACAAATTGTAGCTAACACTGTTACTGTTGGATCTGAAGTAATCAGAAATTACATAAATAGTAAAAGAACGGACATGGCAGTGAGACCCCAAAATAGCACAACTACACTCAGGAGAGAATGCTGCAGATAATCCTTCACAGCAGAATTGTATTTTATTGAGAGATCCACTCCCAATAAGAGAACGATCGAGGAGTCATGTACGGAAGGGAAGAATTCAACGTCTCAATAGCATAACCGACCCAATGAACAAAGGAAAGAGCTGGAAATGTCACAACCAGGTCTAGTTTTTAACATTTCCTCTATAGTTTTAACGGAAGCACAGGCAGCATTATTAGCTAAAGGCCTAAACTTTATACCAGCAAAGAAAGCTGAACTGGTTGAGCTGTTAAAACAACTAAAACTTTTTGGTAGGAATTTGACACTGAAAACGAAGTTTAAAGGGGGTAATGAACATTATGCTATTTTCAAAAAACCAAGTACTTTCATTCCCCCACCCCACCCTATCACTGAGACTTTTTTGGAAGTTTGTGAGAAGGAGATAAGGAATGAATATAGTAAAGGTACGAAACCTAACTATTATAATATGTCACAAGTAGAATATCAGGCCCTACATGAATTAAAAAAACATGTCATGTATTGAAATTAGACCAGTAGATAAAGGTGGAGGTATAGTGGTGTTAGAGAAAGAATTATATTTACAACAAATGCGTGGTCTTCTTTATGATGAAAACACTTATGTACGCATCTCAAGTACTGCACTCAAGGGCATTACAGATAGAATCTCATTTTAAATTTTTTGATTTATTGATTACAGGCATGCTTTCTGAATATTTATTTAAATATTCTACAGTAGAACATCCATTGCTGGCAAATATGTATGGACTATCTAAGATACACAAACATCCTACTATACCACCTATTCCACCAACTGTGCCTAGCAGAGGCTGGGCTACTGAGCCCATGTCTATATTTGTTGAGAAAAAATCTACATCCATTCTTAGGGAGCTGTGAGACAGTGTTAAAAGATACTAAGACATTTTTACAACAGCTATATCATAAAATATCAGAAATAAATGGGACATATATGTTTTTGGCTCTTGATATTGAATCACTGTTTACAGTTATACCCAATACATGGGGTATAGATAATATAAGGATGTTTCTACTTTCTAAAAATGTTAATGCCAATAAAGTTAACCTCATATGTGCATTGCTGGACATTATATTAGACAATAACGTATTTGATTTTGAGGGAGAGTTTTTTCTACAGAGGGTTGGCATGGCTATGGGCACACATTGTGCTAATAGCTACACCAGCCTTGCTCTAGTGCAAGGGGAGACTAATGAGATCCTTCAAAAGGAAAGATTTAAGGACTCCCTAAAATGGTATGTGCGTTTTGTTGATGATTTTTTTTTTTTGCTTTGGAATGATACACAAGAAAGGTTGAGAGAATTTATTGAATATTTACAGAATGCAACAGATTTTTTAAGGTTTACATCTAAATAGTCTAGAGAAGTAGATTTTCTAGATGTGAAGATAAACAAAGATGTACTACAAGGAATAAAGACAAGCTTTTACAGGAAGCCAATGAGAAAAACTAATCTATTACACAACAAAAGCATGCATCCAAGTCACATGAAACGCAATATACTAAAAGGGCAGGTTTTTAGAGTCATGCGCCTTTACAATGATGATGCACAACTGCACGTAGCCCTGTTGAATGTTAAACAAGAATTTTTAGAAAGGGGCTATAAGGAGATGGACATAGTAAAATGTATAGAAGAAGCATGGACACACAGACAGGACAGATGTAAACCATACTATAGTCAAAGTAATGCCATGAATGAAGAAATGTGATGGTACTAGGAGGGAATAATTACACTTCAAGTAACAATTTAAGAGTAACATTGCCCTGCTCTAGCGATGTAAGTACCTTTTGCAATATTATACAAAGAAACTGGAACATCCTTACTACAATAGATGGACTAAAAGATGACATTACTAATCAGCCAAGTTTCTCTTTTATTAAAAAAAATCTTTAAAAAGGCAGCTATGTTATAAGGTCAGTCAGGAAAGAAATATGTTACACTCGGATAGACAGGGCACCTATCCTTGTAGAGGATGCTCAGCATGTAAACATATTTTTAGTGGCAGAAAGTTTACACATCAACAGTTAGGTACGACAACTGATTTTAACTTGTATGCTGACTGCACAACTAGGAATATCATTTATTTTAGTTTTTGCACAATGTGTTATATGTACTATATTGGTAAGACTAACCATACCTTAAGACAAAGGATACTGGAGCACTTTAGAGACATTAAATACAGAAAGCTAGAAAATGCCTTGGCACATCATGTCATAGAGAAAGGAGATGAACATTGCTTTAAGTTTTTTGTTCTAGAAATTATACAAAATAATATGAGGGGTGGTGATATAAGAAATATCACAGAAGATAATGAGCAAAAGTGGATTATATTTTTAAAGCAGACAAACCACCTGGCTTAAACAGTAAAGTGTCTCTGAAACCCTTCTTAAAAAGACATGCACTTAAACATTGACGTGCAGCTGAATTGCTTTTTTTAATGAAAATGTTTTACTGTTTTTATGAGTATATTACTTTAAATAAAAGATAATTAATTGATTGTGACTGATTCCATTTTACTATTTAAACATGTTAATACACTGTATTTCTTTGTAGTCTGAAGAAGTGGTGCTTGAATCATGAAAGTGCTTACTATTAAAACTTTTCTCTAAAATTGTGTTACTTGACTTATCATTGGATTTACTGGATTTATGCTCTTGTTGCCTACAACCATGAGTGCCTGGGAATTTTTGTTCTGAAACTTCATTTTATTTTTCCTGGTCACTTTTTTCCTTGTGTTTGGAGTTTTGACTGTATATAGAAATTCATTACATGTCCACTTTAAGGGTTATGTGTGGAGCCATAATCCATCTTTAGCAGTGATGGTTTCCACCCTTCTGTTCAAAGAGTTATGCATTCTGAATACAAAATATGACATGTCTAGGGTCTTTTTAGAAGGGATTAAAATGCCTTCTTTATTGCCCGATGTTTAAACCAAAATATGTGCAACCTTATGGATTTCATGGTATAGGATTGCAAATTGGTTTGTGTCATCACAGAAATTTGGTTTAAGGACTTTTCCAACATTCCTAAAATTTCCAAGATATACTCTCTACAACCCACTGAAATCTTCAGACATGATGAAACAGGCAGGTGAGTGTCTTTCTAAATGTATAATAATTTTATTGCACAGTCACTCAGTCCAGACCACAAAGGTAAGATAACAGAATCCTCATAGCCATCAACAATCCAGATTAATGTGCAACTGACTGTTACAACACCCCTACTATGTCACCCAAAGAATATAAGAAATATCCTGCTAAACATGAAAAGTTTGTTTGTTTGTGTCTTTCGGCTTTTCCCGGTTAGGGGTTGCCACAGCGGAACTCCGGTCCACTAATGATTGGCAGTTGCTTTTTTTTTTTACGTACCGGCTTGCCAGGCCTGATGCACAACCTTCAATGAAGGTACGCCCATTCACGCATGTCTCCACGCAGAAGACGCTATAGCTGAGAATCGAACCGGACAGCGTCTCACTGTGAGGCTACAATGCTAACAACCCAAAATAACATAATAATTGAGGATGACTTAAGTAACCCAGCGACTACAAAACCAATAGTAAACATGCCAAATGCCTCTGACTTTATTAACTCTGCCTCATACAGCTAGAAAAATAAATCCTGTCAGGGGATTATATGTTTTAGAAATTGTCCTAAACAATATAATTTCAGTGTGCATGGCTGCTACTATCACCCCTTTTCTTGACTATTCACATCAGGAAAAAACAGAGGTTAGCCTTGTGCATAATACCTCCATATTTAGAAACGTCTTTAATAATAATTACACCAAAATACCCACAGTGGTGGTGCTGTGGTAGTGTTGTCGCCTCACAGTAAGACGCTGTCCGGTTCGATTCTCAGCTAGAGCGTCTTCTGCGTGGAGACATGCGTGAATGGGCGTACCTTTGTTGAAGGCTGTGCATCAGGGCTGGTAACTCGGCACGTAAAAATCAACTACCAATCATTAGCAGACCGGAGTTCCGCTGTGGCGACCCCTAACCAGGAAAAGCCGAAAAACACAACAACAACAACACCAAAATAAAATCAAAATTAACAATGGTGAATGGGATTTAACCCACTAATACATTAGCAAAGGACAACTTTAATGAGCTCTATAACATCCTTAGACAGCTGTATATCTTCAATTATGCTCCATTAGACACAGATATAGACAGATTCAAATGCAAGCCTCATGGTGGAGCTGCAAAACAAGCAAGCAATACAGCAAAAAGTCTCTACTCGCCTTTCGAAAGGTTCCCAATGTCAAAAAATAAAATCAAGTTGAATCAAACTTAAAAAGAACACAATGTATCTGCAATACAAGGT
This sequence comes from Protopterus annectens, assembly GCF_019279795.1. Classification (NCBI taxonomy): domain Eukaryota; kingdom Metazoa; phylum Chordata; order Ceratodontiformes; family Protopteridae; genus Protopterus; species Protopterus annectens. The sequence goes on along the minus strand of NC_056737.1, from coordinate 534,103,860 downwards.
CCTCCTCAGAACATACACTTACTAATGACACTGAAGAATTATATTTTACAATAATTTAAGGAAAATTAGAGCAACACTCAGAAGTACATTACCCCTGAGGTAAATAATAAAGCATAGTTCCGCTGTGTCTCCTTAGACCAAGACCACAAAAAAAAAACTGTCTACCTGCATTTGTGTAAACATTACAGACTGAGTAAACAATTAGTCTAAATTTCAAGTACACCAAATAACTAAACAAAAAGTATTTTTCCTTGCAAGGAGGCATTTGGGGGGCCTTTCTCTCCATACCTACATTTTTTAAATATTCACACTCCAAGGCCACTGTACTAGAGAAAACCAGCAATCAGTAAGATGCAGCATAAACCTGCCTTACTCATTATACCGAAAGTTCAGCCGCTTGACATAATACGAACACATCTATTCACAGTACAAATGCACTACTCCTACATGGAATCATCAAAGATGCACAGCATTCGTGTTCTCAAGCAATAAAATGTGAAAAAATATAATCTGATCATTTTAGTCTCAAATAACAGTATTTTACAACCATAAAGCATACTTTGAACACAAGATAACACCAATGTCCTTGCAATTAAATTTACAACCTATTCATTCATTCAGTACAGCTCTTTTCAGTGTGTACCTTTAACTCCCAGTGGGTGTGGCTTGAGCCTTTTAAAAATTAAGTTATCACCTTACGGTTCCAACAAATAATCATTGACAGAGGCCAAATATCAATACAGTCGTGTTTGCTATCAAGTATGCTTTAAGATAAAATATTCTGATACCTTGTAAGTAACACGGTTTTGGAATTATTAATGCAAATATGAACAAGCAACATTTGACACCTAGAGGAGGAATAGGAGGTAACTGTAGAAATGCCTGAAGGTGCACTCGGCTGTAATTTTCACAATGTACAACCAGATCAGTGCCCCTCAACTCTACAGATTATAGATTAATTCCTAACAAGTGTCTTTATTTGTATCTTTATTTACAAAAAATAATTAATTTGCAACTAAAACTTGTTTGATCTTTATTAGTCACATATTTTCATCACAAAACCTAACCTTACTCTGCATTCGCCATACGCAGCATAACCTAGTAAAATCATTCTGATTGGAATGGGCCCATATGTATGTTAAGGTAAAGTGCAAAGTATGGCCTGTGATCAGTATATCCCTTACTTTTTCATTATGCATAGTCTTCGTGAGAGAAAAACACTGCTTAGCTTTTCTTTACATTACTGAATGCAAACTGGGGACAGAGTATAAAAGGATACACCTACATTACACTTGCTTCTTCCTAATAAAGTAGCTTTAGAGCTTCAGGATTTTTCTCTTCCAAAAAGTGTAGAGCTTACAGGAGTCAGTTCACCAGCTTTTTTCTAACTTTGCTTAATTTTTATATTGCTAATGTGTTACCCAGTATCATTACAGTGAGCAGTGGAAATCATGTCATACTACTACTGATGTATATGTAAATTGCCTTAGTACTACGGCTAGACAAGCACTCATCACTACAACGGCAAGAAACATGGTGTTCTAAAACACTATATATATATATATATATATATATATATATATATATATATATATGTGTGTGTGTGTGTGTGTGTGTGTGTGTGTGTGTCTCTGTGTGTATGTATATAAACAAAACAAAAAGCAAGGAAAAAGATGTGTGCACAGCTTTCATTTACAAATGTGAGAGCTTTTATCCTTACTTCTCTCAAGATTTCATCAGATTAACTCTAATTCAATAACCCAGAAACTTTATAAGCATACAAAGTCACACAATAAACTTTTAAAACCAATCAAAATAAAGAAATTAATTTGTAAAACTATTGTGAATAAAATATTTGTCTTTTGAGTAAACATATTCATTACTAAACAAATAAATATCTCTTAAAATTATCCTTAAAAATTAATAAACTTTAAAATTGTGCAATGACTTTGTACCATACCTCTTAACCTCTTACAGCAAAAAATTGGGACAAAGCCTAAAATTATGGGGGACAAATAGGGATAGATTTTAAATATTGCTCTTACAAACTTGGAAAGTAGCATGAATTTTCTGAAAGATGTGGAGTCTTAAACCCAAATGGTTGTCATTATTCAATGACTTCAATCCTTAGCTATTTGCCAGAAAGGTACAGATTTTAGGAGGAACACACCTAAAATATGAGGCAAAAATCTGGACATTGTGTAAAAATCTGTACAGTTAAGAGGTATGCTTTGTACATTAACTATCTGTAAAGTGCTTCATATCCTGCTTCCTCAAACTCCTGTGCATCAACTCTGGTTGGATGCAGACAGATGACTTCATTCGACTCTAGTGCAAAATGAACACCAAGGAGTAGTAGTTGCTACCGAATCTCGTTCCTGTTTAAAACGTTTTCTTCTGTGTCACTACTTCTTTCTTATCTAACACTCTCCACCATGCTAATTAAAAATCTTTTATGAGTAGTACATTTTGTTAAATTCCTAAGCATTGCATTGTAACTATTTTCTGTTTTAACTGAATATAAGTGGTCTGTGCTTCTTAATAACTTTCTTATTGTTTTACCTATATGGAACGTAGTGCAGCCCTGATATTTTGCAATATACTTCACATTAATTGCATGTGTAGCGTTTCTTTATACCATATGTTTTCCCTGTATTTTCATTTGCAAAATTTGGGCCTTCTGTTACATGCCACTTAAATTTATGCTGACCATATTTGAACATCCCTCTTCCTCTGCCTACAGTGTTTTCATTCTGTGAATTTTCTAAAGTGTTTTTAAAATTTCTAGACTTTTTTACATGAATTTTTTAGCATTTCACCTATAGCCACCCAAAGTGGTTGATTTGCCATTAAACATTTTCAATTATTTTTAAAATATCTTCAATATTGTTACTTTCAAGTAAATAATGCAAAACCCAGCTACAACTATCAAACATATCCTTTTCTTTACTTGAGTGCTTGTCCTTTTCCAAAGCTCTAACACCTCTTTTTGCATCTATTTCCTCATCCATTTTTAGCAAAATCAGTTTTTGAATACTCTTTGTTTAAAATATATATTTTTATACTCTTGTTTAGTACAATCATATTCCCCATCTCCTGTGCCAAGCCTGAAGACTCTCATTAATGCATTCTCAATAATATTGTCATTTAGTCACTTGAACAATGCAAAAGGTTTTTACTCTCTACTTTCTTTCTGTAAATCCAACTATAATTCTATTTCCTGCTGTATATAACCATTAGGCTACAAATTGTATTTTTTCTGCATATTCACATTAAACCTCAGAAATTTACTTGAATTATTTAACTCCTAAAAATATCTCAATTTTTTTCTCATCATCTGACAACTGAGAAATTATAAACCCTATAGCTTCATTTTTTATATAATAAATTCCAAATTTGTGTAACACTGGAAAATAAGAATACTTGCCTTCTTCACTTCTTGGAGATGATATAACCCTGGAATTACATAAGTAAAAGGTTTGGGACACAGCTACCAATGTGGGGCTTAAATGCAAAAATAACTCTATTGTATTATTTTACAAGACTGCACTGGTTGGGCAACAAACTATTTCAGTCATTTTTGTGATCTTGTATTTCCAGAAAAAAAATTCATCACAGATGATACGGATATCCACGTAAACCCTCTCACAGTCTCTGCTTTATCCACTGCCTCCACTCCACCTAAATTATCTACTCTCTGTAGGTACTTCTCATGTTCCTGATGAGTTCTTTTTAAGTTGTAAATATTTTGTATATAATATAAATCTACTGTATACATTATATTAACTTAGAAGCATGTAAAGGTATTATATGAAGTAGATAACTATAATTGCTGCTAAATATCTTACATACAGTGATTTATTTTCATATCATGACTTGTATTAGGTTAATAAAATGTAGTCTGGGTCATGTTGTGTACTGTGTTCTATATTTTGTGTTGGCTATGAGTTGGTATTTATTTATTTGACTGTGTCACTTTTCACTGAGTAACACAAAGTTTTATAACTCCTACAGACTGGTGAGCAGCAACAGAGTTTTAATGAAATACAACACAAAGAGACATCTCAGTTCTTCGCATAAAAATCAGGAGTGCTTCTTTCTGTCATATACTCCTTTGTCTTACATCCCTGTCATCTGCCTTGAATTTATTCTTTTTCTATTCATTTATTTAAAGTTTTATATTTAATATTATATATTTAAAATGTTTTTACCGGATTAAATTATAGCATAATCAATTGATATTTTTAAACTGAGGATTTTTCATGAAAAGATTGGTTTTCATTAATTGCATAATTATTTATTGAATGGTTGACTTTTTATTGGTTAGTGAAATGTATTTAAGATGGATGTTTCCAGTATTTTGTGCTCTGAAGACGTCCTAAGTATTGGGACAAAAGGGTTCAGTCTTTTATATGTTTCCATCTTGGATGCTTTTTTCTTCACTTTGGTATAGCTATAAGGGTTTGTGGAGATGATGTGACCTTTTCTGTGTTACTAGTACTATTTTGGGTTGCACGGCTGCAGAACTTTGGACTGGTACATAATATGAAAGAAAATCAACTGGACAGAAGAAAAAAGAATGTTAAGACAAAGGCTATAAATAAAGTGAATTATGCAACTGGTGCAGGAAGTACTACCTTTAATTGTTCAAGTGGTACCTTCAGACTGCCCCACATGTATTCAGATGCAGTTCTGTTTCTATGATACATCAAAAATGAAGATAATCTCTTTCAGCATAACTTTGCTAGACAAATAAAATTCATAGTATTTTTTTACAGGTGGTCAAGGATCTTTGACCTTTAAAAGCATCCAGACAGAAATCAGAAGACAATAATTAAGCCACCTGACAGATAATGACTTTTCTTATAAATAGCTAGAAGATCTGTGTCTCTGTCACTAGATCTTAAAAATTTTGTGACTATTGACCTAAGAAATCCGTGATCTTGGCTAGGTCTGTAAGTGTTATGTTTTCTACGTAACTCAGTAAAATACTCAATTTAGTAATAAGGCTTATCATTAAATGAAGTTAACTTCTTGTGCATATAGCTGCTCGGGGCAGTCTGCAAAGTCTGCAAGTCTGTTTCCCAAATCCTAATTCCCTTGTACACCCAAGATTCTTAAATTCTTCCAAAATAATCTTGTTTAAAAATCACAGTGTCTGATGCAAATCCTCTTGCTTTCTTTATATAATTGTATATTTTCTTCTGAAATTTTCTCTTGCTGGAACTTCAAAGACATAAACTGTGTAGTTTAATTGTTTTAATTTATTGGGAATTTAGTTGTGCTTTTCTTCTTGTAAATCCAGTGTAACACCTTTAACTTCTAAAAGACCCTTTCTTAGTCAGATCAATTTTAATATCTAGGTTCTAGATATTAGAAAATAAGAGACTTAGAATCTGCAGGTGTGTAAGAGTATGGAGGTTATTTCTGTAGAAGAAGCTATGCTTTTGTAGTTCCAGCTGACAGGTGCTAGATATTACTTGCTTTTCTGTTCTGTAAATTTCCTTGTTGAAATGATTCTCCAACTTCCATGTGTACCTCTGATGTTTCTTCTGTAGTGAGACAATATTATATAAATCTCAAGCAATCTGCTGATTTTTTAACTCTATAAGACTTTGATTTACAGAATTGTCAGACCATGCATCTAAATCAACAGACAGCTCTTCTGGTTCATTACAGCTTGAAAACAAGAAACAGGTGTAAAGCTTACTGCACTGGTGAGTTCTTGCAGTTTAGGCTGAGACAAGAATTTGCTTACTGAAGGTAAGAGCTGAGGCAATTCATCGAGTGGCTTGCAAGCTGTAATGCAACCTACAGTGAAGAAACAAAGTATTAAAGGTGCAAAATTAAAGTTTATTCTCAAGAAAAAAGTCTGGTGTTCATCTGTGCACCAGAGCAGGGACACTGATGGCAAATTTTATTTTATTTTATTTCACATTTGTTTACTGGGTGGATGGACTGGTCCATGGATTTTCCAGCCACTACCCAGGTGCCAATTGTGTCAATACAGTAAGCAAAACATAAACAATATTTACCATTCTAGCAAACAAATTGCGTGTAGAATGCTGTAAACTAAACATAAAC
>NC_056737.1:533725276-533792776 GCF_019279795.1 Protopterus annectens | reverse complement strand
ATGTACTCAACTTTGAATGAAACAAACCCCAGTCAATTCATTATAGGCATTCAGTGTATTTGTATAAAAACAGACAAGAAACATAGTTAGGTAAAACTCATCTGATATAGTACAGTATGTGGAATACATCAAAATCGAAGTACATACTGTTTAAACGGATAGATGAAGTGATGGGAGTCTTCGAGGCACATTTCTTTGGGAAAGCTGTCACAGCTTTTTTGGAATATTGTGACAATGGCCTCCTTTTTTACATGTCAACCGGTAGCAAACAGACAAATTACAAATTAATAGAATACATCTAAGCGGTAGACAACAATAGTCAAAGCAATCAAGACAGGTTTTTTCTTTCTCTTTTCCCTCCATGTAATTACTTCTAACCCACGTAAGTATTAAATGCATGAATTAACAGTAGGGCAAGTTCGGATGACCGGGATATATTTCAGTCTTCCAGAAACTCCCACTTTACACATAAACATACAACGTAAATAAATACAAAGTTAACAGAACATTTCTCACCATTGCTGACATTTGGTTAAAATGCGGTTTCTTTAATTGTAAGAATATCTGAAGGACACAAAATTCGTACCTAAGAGGCAAAGAAGCCTTGTGCCAGGAGCTGGGAACAGCTTTTAGGTTTAACAGCCGCCCCCTTCTTCTGACAGTTCCGATTTGAGTGAGCAAGTCTAATGGAGTAATGTACTTAGCGGTGTTTAAAGGGGGGGGGGGGTTAAAATACATGTATAAATGTTTTGACATTTTAGTAAATGCCTGTACCGTGATGGGAATGTATATTTAGAGACGTGTATTTAGCAATAAATATATTTCGATAATCTTCTTATTTCGGCTTTTCCCGGTTAGGGGTCGATACAGCGGATCACCGTCCGCTCATTGAGTTGCCAGCCCGGCGCCCAACCTTACGCAGAAGGCACACACTCACACCTGGGGCCAATTTAGTGCGTGCAATCCACCTACAAGCATGTCTTTGGGAGGAAACCAACGCGACCGTAGGTAGGACATGCAGACTCCGCACAGAAGGTACTCCAGCCGAGGATCGAACCGGTGAACCTCTTACTGTGAGGCGGCAACGCTAACCGCTGCACCACCGTGGCCACCCTAGCTAAATATATTTCGATAATAAAAATATAAAAAGTATTGCATGCAGGGATTTGGCTTGTATGAGTTCTACATTTGTGTATTCCGGATTGTAGTGAATTTACACGAGTGTATTACGAGTTGACTTAAATTCAAACGTATTTGTATGGTTATTATTTTTAATAATATGTAGATATAAAAAGCATTTCATGATTTTCTATTTGGTGTATGTGTTGGGGGGAGGGGTTAACAAAACTTACAACAGGACATTGGTCCCCTAAGTCTCGGCTTTTCCCGGTTTCACGAGCTAAGCCAGAATTGGATTCCGACGCAAATGAGACGTGAACATCACGTTGCAATAAAGATTCATAATTAAATTAAATACCAAATGTTATGACAGAGCCAGGATGAATTGTTTCGGTAGGCATTTCCTTGACACTTTAACATTTTATTTCCTTTTATTTACATCAACTTTTCCAAGTTGCAACTAGTAGTGTAATCTTCACTTCTTTGCGAATGTTTTTTCCACTCGGTGTTGTCGATTTACTAAATTAAGCATTTCTTTCAAACGCCGAGTAGTCCTGAAACTTACTTTATTTGCTCGTCATTCAGTCATCGTTCTGGATACCACTGCCTACATTTTAGGGAGGGACAGTTTTATTAATTTAGGTTAGAGGCCGTTCTGAGAGGTTCCCAGCGGGTTTAGCTTTGATTAAGGAATATTCATTTCAGTGAATGAAAATTCCAGCCCGTGTCCTACAGTTGGCAACAACAGTAATGTTAAACTTAATGCAGGTTTGGTCTTAAGAGTGTGCTACAAAAACTTCTGATGGCATTTGACCTGAAAGAGTTCTAAAACAAATTGAAGTGCAAAGTTCTCTGCATTTAACCTCCAGAATCAGGGTCAAAGCCAAAAAGGAAATTTTTTTTAAATATTAGTAATACTACTTTAAAACGTGACAAAATAAGGGGAGATGAAATTAGCATCCGTTTTTCAGAGTTAAAGAAAGCCCCTAGCTTTAATGGTTGTTATTAAATGTTGACTGCGTTGCCCTTTTTGCTAACAATCACCACTTGGAAGACAGACGAAGCAAAATTTTGAAACAAAAAGTCGAGGAGCTCCTTGAAAATCATGGCAAAAGGTATATGTAATTTTGGTGCAGTAATACTCCAAATTCAAACATCTTAGCACAAATTATTACTGCCATCATATGTATTTGTAGCATCTTCTTTTCCCAGAAGACCGCCGTGTTACTGTTGTTATTACTACTTCTTCTACTAGTAAATGAAGTTTAATGTCAGTAAAGATTCTTGAAAATATTACCGACTTACAACAAATCTCTGCAACACTTGAGCCACCACCATCTGATCTACCCATATTACAGTGTCCTTTTTAATATGAAAGAGGATTTGTTAAGGTTGATGAAGCGTTGTTTCCCATAGTTTCAGCATAACAGACCGACAGAAAACATTCTCCACCACGCAACTGCAATTTATTTAAAAATGATCAGCTCTAGTAATACCTAGACAGAAAAGTTCAGAGGTTAGCGGACTCCTCTAGAGAACAATTATTCAGGTTAAGAGCTTTGCATTTTCAATTTGTCCGAAAGTCTCACTTTCACCCGCTTTCTCGAAGTGTATCTACTTTTTTGTACTTCTTTCTCTAGTACTCTTAATGCAAGCTGTCTGCTATGCGATTATGTTTTGTCATTATCATTCCCTATAGCTTTATTATCCAGTGTGTCAATGGTTCTCCGATTTGCATTTGCTGTGGCCTGCACAGCACTCTAATGTATTTTATCCATGAGTATCAGTCTACTGATAAACTAATACTTCACACAGTAATAACAAAAGGTATATGTAATTTTGGTGCAGTAATACTGTAATTCACACAGTAATAACGTTTAAAACATTCTAAACACATCCCAATCTCTTTTGAAGTAAAATAAAATGAATGCAGCAAACATGCTCTAAATGAGTTTTACTGTATACATAACAATGTGCTTCTCCTAAGTTGATTAAAAACACAATTCCAAAGATGACATGCGTTACAAGCACCAGCTACAAAAGGAGAAACATATGTTGTGTTTTATTTAATTTACTTCCAACAGTTCGGCTGCGGCTATTAGACTATTACGTTTCTCTGCTAATTTGATGTTAGCTAAAATGTGCAACTGAATTAAAATTAAATTACATTTGAATGTTTTCGTGGGACATTAGAACACGTGTGCACAACATACACGGAGGACGAGAAATTAAAATGGTCAATAAATGAACGATAATTTTAATTACTTTTATTGTTCAGTTTAAATCAAAATAATTTCAATCATTTTAATAGAATTAAAAAATTAAAAGTCCTTTAAATTCATACATAATCTGCATCATTCGAAGCAATCCCACATAGAAAAGAACAATAAACATGCAATAAATTAGGCACGTTGAAAAAAAAAAGCCAACAGAAAATAATACATATAAACTGATGTGGCTATGCTAGCTCAAACAGTTTTTCTACTTGCTAAAACTGTGAAAGTGCATTAACACTGCATACAAAACAAAACACTTGTAAAATATGGCCACAACATACTTGTAATGCCAGTATAACTCAGAATAACTAGGCACGGACTAGAAAATATTTCTGGCTTTTAGTTGTGCTGAAATGTCCCAAACTGGTTGTTCACCAAATTACTTCCAAATGCATTGCATGGATTGTCTAGTTCTGAAGTATGTGATATACAAAAAGGCAAACATGGAATACGGAGTATCCAGACATGTATTTAAAAGAAGAAAATAATTTCCTAAATTTCACAGGCACACACACACACACACACACACACACACACACACACACACACACACACACACACACCACAAAAGCCTTGTAACTATGTGACCTAACACTTAAACAACCCAGTGGAACAGAAGCGATACTAAATTTACTTCAGAAAAAAATAGCAAATCGTTTGTGGCTCTGTAACTTTTTTCTTTACACTTCCATACAAGGGTAACATTTTGGTTTAATATATAAAGAAAAGAAGGGTGACGCATGAAAGAAAAGCAAACAAAAATGTGATTTTGTAACGACTGTACAACGTTTTGTTACTCTGCTGACCTGTACATATAACGATTTCAGGTATTGTGAATTACTATAAATATGTTTTACTTTTTAAACCTGTGGGCTGTTAAATAAAGCACTGACAGCACCTGTAAACCGATTTTGAGAAAGAAATGATAGTGCGATAGAATACCAGCTAATATTTTACAGTGTCAAAACATTTAAATACACTACCAAATAAGTTCCATAATAATGTTTTGTACAATCATCTACTGAGAAAAAACACTCTTTATACATACCATTTTAATACATTAATACAGTAACAGTCCTTTGCACACAAGGCGCAAACTATGAAATGAAGAGTCATTGCAAGTTTCAGAGAACGAGACTAGGAGGTATTAAGGACCGGTCTGGAATACACACCTTGGTAGTAAGAGGGCTCTAGGGCAGACGCTTCAATGCTACTTCTACCAGTCATGGTGCTACTCAAAGGTAGAGTGGCAGAGATCCCTGGGCCATAGGAAGAATACTGTAATGCCTGTTCGTAGGCCTTGAAGTCTAGTTTATGTTGTTGCTCAGAAGAGGACATCAGGTTGTTTATGGAAAAGGGGTGATTGAAAGAATAATGGGGATCTCCCTTCAAATGGATTTGGGCGTCATGATGAGACAGGGCATGAGGAGGGATGGTGAGGGATGCGAGGGAAGTGACCGAACTCACTACTGTGGGTACTGAAGAAGCAGAGACCTTGAGCTCTCCATTTGGTCTGCTAGCATCTGTAGTTAATGGGCTAGAAGAGGTGTTCGAAGTAGGAAGAGGGGTGGACGATTCCATCTGGACAGGTTTACTGTTGCTTCGATGTAAGGGTGATCCTGGGACAGAACCAAGCCCAGCAGATTGATCTTTTCTGGCTTCTTGAATTGCTTTGGCTGCAGCTGTCCGTTCACATTTAAATCTCTTTTGTCTGCGAAGATAGCAGCCATTTTCAAACATATTCCCCGAATCTGGATGTAGAGTCCAGTAGGATCCTTTCCCTGGCTTATCTGGTGAGCGAGCCACTTTGACAAAACAATCATTGAAGGAAAGTGAATGTCTAATGGAGTTTTGCCATCGCTGCTGATTTTGCCTATAGTAAGGAAAAAGATCCATGATCCACTGATAGATTTCACTAAGTGTTAGCATTTTACTTGGCGACTGCTGAATAGCCATGGTAATAAGGGATATATATGAGTAAGGTGGTTTAGCATGCGGATAACTTCTTCTGAAAGTTTTAGTGTCTCTTGTCCTATTCAGGTTGGACTGAGCATAAGCCATTGGACTGATAGCGGGGCTCATACTGGAATAGGGCGTCAGAGCATTCATTGAGCCTTGCTGAGCGGTCATCGGGTTCATACTTGGGCTTAGTGTTGTCCCCATGGCTGCCACTCCCGTGGTCATACCATTCATAGCACTGGAGGCACCGGTAGACATCCCTGCCATGGTGCCGGGGTTCAGTCCAGCTCCTAGTCCAGGGTTGGCATAAGACATATTAAACGAACCTGACGTCATATTGCAGCTGGTGTTCATACTGTTCATGGACATATAGGTGTTCATTGGGGTCATGGATCCTAATCCTGAATTCATGCTGCTTGCTGGAATGGAATATCCCTGCACAAAAAAAAAAAAAAAAAAAAAACACGATTTTAATATTTGCATTTCTCTATACATTATTAAATGGCAGACAGTAGCTAAACCACACTATAAATCTTAGGCTAATGTTTATTAATAAGAAAGATAAGTGTAACAGTCAATTGAGCATAATAATGATAAAAAAAGAACCAGTGCATATTTTAAGAAAAAGAGAAGAGAACAGCAGCTAGTGTGTGTGTAAATGTGTACATGTGTACGTATGTTAAGGGAGGGGGGTGCGCGTGCCTGTCTGCACGCCTGTTGGCGGTTCAGGGATTTTTCAGTCGCTTGTGATGACATCTATGTATGGGGTGCTGGGAAACACTATTAATTTACCCGCGTACTAACAGACATCTGTTTTTGCACTACAGACACACGTGAGACAATATGTAACACTGCTATTTATACCTTTTTTTCCATCTCAAGGTTACTTGCATACAAGTTCTGTCAGAAAGGTCAACACATTTCCTTTGAAAATAAGAATTTATGTCAGTCTTTTTCCTACTTCCCCTTCCAGCTGCACACCTTGCATACCATAACCCACTGATTATTAAAAATCCTAAACTTGGCCTTTAGAAAGCTTGCAGAAAGTGAGACAGTTTATTACACTCAGTAATTTATCTAATGCATAGGCCATACAAAGTCACTTATAGTTGTAGTACTAGTGGCAAAAGTAATAGTAGTAATAGTAACAGTAATAATAATAATAACAGTAGTAGTAGCAGATATAAATATGGCATAGTAAAGCTGCCTACCCCTTGTCATTCCTGAGGATATTTCAAAATCAACATTCATGCCAAATCTGTTAGAAGAATATTGCTAAAAGAGATTCATGGAAGGTTGTTAGGATCCTTCTCATTTTATTCATTATCCTTTCACTGTTGCCCTATTCATCATCCTTATCTGTGGCCTCTTCCCATCTTCCTCTCCTTTTCTCTGTCTGCTACCTAACTTTGCCTTCCTCTTCCTTTTGTCATTACTTCATTTACCTGTCCCCATCTACCTTCACTTTCCTCATACTTTCCCCATATTTCCTATCCTACATGGTCCTTTCTTGAGTATGTCTCAGTAATTTGTTTTCCACTTTGGGTGTTTTGCATAACCAGCTCCACCTCAAACTCTACTCATACTATGTCAACTGTAAATACTTTTATTAAAGTCTCTGCTGTACAACTGCAAAGACCTTACACAAGAGTCATTTGTATACAGTCAGCAGTATCAGCTGTAAGAATTGCTAGCTTAGTCTGAATTTTTTTCACAGTATGCCAAGTAACTCTCAATGCTTTTGTCATTTTTATCCATTTTAATGTGTTTGCAGTAGCAGTTAATTTAATGTGTGTGGGTTGTGTGCTGCATATTTTTATTTGCTTTATGTACCACCTGTACAGCATTTCTTTCACAGCCTACCCTTTACATAAGGTATGCCCAAATGGAATGTGCAAGTTAAACAAATAAATTAATAAAAAGTTAAGCAATATTTTTATTAGTTTAGTTCCATGATATAACTTTTGATATGTCCCTAAGTAGCTCTAACTTAATTATAGTCATCAACAATGTATGGTGAGCATTTGGAGTTGCATGTAAGGGGTATAAGGGGAATTAATAGAAGTACTGGAGAAGGATGAGCGTAAGTTTGTAGGTGATGTGATTTAGTGCTTTACCCCAACCATTGTCAGATGCAAGAGATACCCATTTGAAAAAAATGGTAAGAAAGTCAGGAGGTTAAAGAAAGGGCAGGGAGAAATTTTCAGGAATGCACTGGAGCAATTAAACTTGTAGATTGGTGGCAACAACCATCTTTTGTATTTGAAAAGGGTTATTGACATATCCACCCATTTGAGATGCATGGAGAGTGAAGCTTTAGTATGAAAATCTCTTCAGGTGAGTGCATCTAATCAGATTTGGAGTTTCTGTCCTGATTTTGGATACATTTTTAGTTTCCTCGTGGATGCAGTTCATTTTACCCATTTTTAACATACTTAAGTGTTACAGAAGTGTAGAAGAAAAGATGCATTTTTGCCATTAATGGACAGTCTATATTTTCATCTAAAGTACATATAAATAGTATGCCAAGTACAGATCATAAAATGATAGAGACGATTTTACATGGGTACAAGCTGGATGGGTTTTAAATGTCTGTGGGAGTCACTTAAGTGAGATTTTGTAACATGTCTCTGTCAGGACTCTTATAAACTACCCTGAACTTTGAAAACTGTTGTACATTAATGAACACCATTAGGTTATTTGCACCAAATAAAATACAGTGAAGGGACTAACTCAGTGACCTTAAGCACCTATTTTAAACTGCTGCAGGTACAATAAGACAAGGGCATGGATGCTTCTAAAGGATCCTGCATTACTATGCTTGATGCTTGGGTTGAATAGTTTTCATATGATGCTTTATGCATACACACATCTTTTACTGGAACTGTTTGTGTTTGCTTCAGTTGGCATAGTGGTCATGTGTGGTTAGATAAAAAGATGGCAGAGTAGGCTTGGGTATATCAGCAACTCTACTCTAATGCCACTCACATAAATCACAAAGCAGTTTGGCTTAACGCTGCAAAAATAAATTACTGACCACTATTTTAGAAACACTTGGGTCAGAAACAGAGGTGCATCTGGATTTCAAAGATGACAGTGTCATCTCGCCATATTGCAGCAGTATTTACCTTCCGTACCTAAGGTTCTATGGAGTAAAATGTGATGGTCATATTGATCACTGCTGTAGTAGCCTTAACTACGTTATTTTAGAAACACTTGGGTCAGAAAAAGAGGTGCATCTGGTTTTCAAAGATGACAGTCATCTCCCCATATCGCAGCAGCATTTATTTTCTATACCTAAAGATTCTAAGGAGTAAAATCTGCTGTTCATCATATTGATCACTGCTGTATTGGCCTTAACTATATGGGTTTTATCATTCCAAGGATACAACTGCCAGCTGTATAACCCGTATACTACTACAGCACTTATCATTCGGGCATCTTCTGTTATGACACGTTTACTTACACAACTGTACTTTTTTCTTACAGAAAAGGATACTAATCAAATGGAAGCTGCTATCTGTGGTGGTGGAGGTATTTTGGGTGCTTGTCACTTTGCATCAGGGTATCAGTGTTTACTAATTATGTTCATTCCCTGTGTTAATTATTCAAAAATAACCACTATTCTATTGGAAACGTATTCAAATATAAATAGAGCAGTTTCTTCAGTTTTTATGATTACTTTAGTTAATCAGACAATGTTAGGCCCATTAAGAAGCAATGATCTGACCTGGTTCTGATGTTAAGACAAATGCAATTAGGTCTGCGTTGCCTCACCTAATTACACAAACATGTTTATGCGTACAACACACACACACACACACACACACACACACACACACACACACACACACCTAGTCTACCTCAGTATTGTTATTTAACGTGACAGTCAATGATTACTTCGAATAAGTCCTGTTAGAAGATGTTTGGATTCACAACTTAAGGGCGCGTGTATGAAGCAGCCATGTCTTCACCATAATGTGTTACAAGTGGCAATATATGTGACGGGGGAATCAATTTATGCACATTCCTCACACTGTTCGCTATATGTCAAAAGCATTCAGACATTAAATGTGTTAAAATGATAAATCTGTTAAAATATTACGTCAGCAATCTTGTACACAATACTTTGCTTACAGGACCAAGAATATGTTCATTAACGGATTGTCAAAAAAAAAAGCTGAGATGAAACTATTTAACTTTAGGTACGTATTTTTGCATATTTAATAATGGACCGAAACATGCAGTATGTAACTGGATGGCTGAGCTGTTGACCCGTTACATGAAAGGCTGATTACACAATATATATTTACGCTTGGTGAATTAGAAACACTGAAACTTTTTACATATAAATTACTGCTAAACATCAGAAATGACGTTTAATAAAATATTATATACAGTTTCATTTTGCATACGAAGTCATAGTTGTAGGAAATCATATTTAATTGCTAAAACGTTTTGCAAGATTTATTTTGTGTTTATTGTCAGCATAGTTCTGCTCAGTGTTCTGTTTTGTATTATAACTTTTCTGACTTGAATTACTGTCTAAGGCTTTAGTATTAAAGGGTTTTCTAGTTACCTAATATTAATACCACCAGCGACTTGCTCATAGCTCTCAGTTTCTGAACATAAAACATCTGGACAAAACCAGAAATAAGGGGGGGGGGGGTTAACGACCCCAAATAGGAAACAATTTAAATATTGCTCTTATAAACTTAGGACGTTGCATATAATAAAAGGTATTGTGTTACCATGCATTTTCTGAAGAATATGAAGTCTGAAACTCAAATCCATTTCATTATTTAGTGAATCCAATCATCACTAACGAAAAATATAGGAAAACATAAATTTTATGAGGAAAATACCAAAATTATGAGGCAAAATCTGGACATTATGCGAAAAAGTGGACAGTTGAGATATATGCTTGTGGCTAGCCTGTGCATATATTATTACAATGGCAAACATTTTTGCAGAAATTCCAAGAATGGGCAGAAAGACATTTTGAAACTATCTGAGCATTTAACCAATACAGGGGGTTAGCCCTGCAAGGTGGTCTACTTATGCCAACTATATAACCTACCGATTCAGCACAGACTGCTAGCCACCAGTGGTACTCATGTTGCATACTTTCTTATTGCCTGCGTGCTTTCAGTGCAGTTTTGTCTTCCTCGCGTTCAGCTGGAATTAAAATTAAAATTGTATTTCCACCCCACCCCACATGTGAAAGGTGAAATAAAGACAAATAGATTCAACTGCCATTGAAATTTGCACGTTTAACACAGGTGCAGAACATCAGCCCATCCATTAAACTAAATAAGGCAAACACTGGTTATTGTAGAACACTTATCAGCAAGTAAACTGCAACCCCTTATTCCCAGATGTGCATTAAGCAATCTAGTACACCAAAAAAAAAACAAGCAAACAAACAAAAAAGTATGTTGAAATTTATTACACGTTTGGACTTTACACGGCAAATTATTTAATGTGTCTTGGTGCATATGTTCAAAATAACCAAAGTCACCACTTCTAGAAGTAGCCGCTGTATCAGCAGCACTAGCGGACAGAATTATATAAATAAAACTGGTCAGTAATCACATTCACGTACACAAGTGCATCCATAAATACTTAAGAACGCGCTATAACGCGCGCACACACACTCCGCTGAAACTTCATCACTCTATTCATACAGTAATGGAGCAAACAGGCATATCAGGCTCAGACTTTAAGGTTCTTGAAAATTTGCCACTGCATAAGTGTAAGGTGGAGAATAAACAATGTTGTAACAGGTATTGCATACTTTATTTTAAAAAGTTGCCCTTTACAAATGTCCTTAAAGACAACATCCATTAACCCGATGTGCAAATAATTAACGGTAAAGTGTAGTATTAAACACTTGAAATTGTAAGCGCGTATACCATAGTTTTCTTCTTTAACATTTGCTGCACGTTTTGTAGGTTTCTCAGACCATAATTTTACCAAGAAGAAATATTTGCCAGAAAGCAGTAAGCGAAATATATACACTACATTTGCACATACTCACTTTCCTTATGAGAATATTCATACGTTAAAGTAGGTTATTGGAGGCTCTTCAATTTACCAGCGTTGATTGTTGTGTTGGTTGTGTGTGCGTAAAAGTCCTTTAGCTTCAGCCAGCACGAATGTTTATGTATACCAGTGCAAGTAAGTGAGAGAAACCATGTAACGAGCATAATGAAGTTGAAGGTTTTACACTGTTTTTAGTTTTATTTAAGTCTATTAAATACGGTAACATGCAGATAATAATGACAACAAGCTTAAAATAATAACGTCGTCTACGTTAAATACCCAACTTTCCAGTTTAGAGACCCCCGATACACTTGGTAATAGCAGGGCTGAGAAACCACCCATACACTGTAAAATTACAGTTGACTTTTAAGACTTTTTTAAAGAAGTAGAAAAACGATGAAAAAAAATACTCTGGTTTTAACAGCAATTAACACAGCATTCTAGGCACCATAGGTTTAACAAAGCTAGTCTAAAACGTGGGAAGGCTCAAAAGCAATTAACATTCCAGATAAAATCCATATATACCGTTCGAAAGTCTACAAATTCAGACACACTGCAGTCATACCACCCCAACCTCTTAGCGCAAGAAATCTAGACAAAACATAAAACACAAAGGCCCAAACATTGGGACAGAGTTTAAATATTGCTCTTGTAAACATATAACGTTGCTAGAATAATATGATTATGTTACCATAGATTTTCTGGAGGATATGAAGCCCGAAACTCAAATGCACACCATTTAATTACTGACTTCAGTTTTCGGTGATTTGCCAGAAAACCACACATTTTATAACAGACCAAAAACACGAGACATTCTGCGAAAATCAGGACAGCTGAGTGGCATGTTACAAGTAATTTCAGCCTCTTAAAGCAATAAATCTGGACAAAGCCATAAATGGGGGGGGGGGGGCAAAGGCCTAAAATATGGACACATTTTAAATATCGCGCTACAATCTTAGCAAGATGATAGAATAACATGTTATTCATTAACATGAATTTTCTGAAGGAAATATCCATCGTTATTTTCTGATTTCAACCCTCAATTATTTACCAATGATCTGCCAGAAAACCATAACTGTATGAGAAACAGACCAAAATATGAGTAAAAAATCTGGACATTCTGCGAAAATCTGTACAGTTGAGATGTGTGCAATTAGGTGCGCCTTACGAAATAAAGAATACCCACCGACGACCCTCATGAGTTAATGCGCACATTGAAGTAATCGAGTTTGGGACAGGAACATGTAAGTAGGTCCAAAGCTTTGTTGAAAACGAATAATAATGACACACCACGTATACATTTAGAGAGATTAGTAATTTAGCGTCTTAGTTTTAATGTATAACGTCTGGAGAATAAGTTTGTTTTTGCCGTAATGCATACGATAAAAAACACTACTAAATTGCCTAGGTAGTAGCAGAGTTCAGGTGTAAAAAGTGACCAATACTGGCGCCATCCAGCGGTTGTAGAGCACGGGGGTGCACGGAATGAGGAACTAAGTATTGGAGGGCCCAAAGTGTACACTGGTTAGTAACAGCTGTTTAACATACGTGCAAATATAGAGAAATGTGTATACAAGAGCGGAAGACTCGGTGTGGAATCTGCGTTTACCTGTATTGACTTAGTCCTCTGCTTTGCCAGATAGCCGTGCGATTGCATTTCCTCCTAGTTCTTAAGAAGCAGTCAGACGTTGGGATCGTTGTAGCCTCCCACGTGTCAGTTTACCTTTACTATGCCTGTAACTACAAGGTTCTCAAACAATCGTGGCTCTTAACCAGGAGCAGCCAAGCCTGCAGCAAAGGAATCGGTGTATGAATTAAGCAAGCTGCACCCTTAGTGCCAGCCAGCTCTGCCGCCGAACTTACTCAACAGCTGGGGGAGGGCGAAAGCCTCACCTCTGCCAGGAAATTCCGGAAACTGGGAGACTCAGCAGCAGCCAGGCAGATTATGCCAGCCAACATTCACCATTTACCCCTGCCTAAAGATCGCCCTAAAGTCCACTGTCCTAATTAACACCCGGGAGGATAAACCCTTCGTAACAAGACAAGGTGCACCCGGGGGGCTCTGTGCTCACATCTGGCAAGTGTGTTTAACCCCACTCAAAAATATGAACTGAAAAACAAGCACTTTACTAACCTCTTGAGCCTCGCTATAGAAATTACCCCACTCAACGGGGTCGTGTCCTTCCATCTTGACCGAACCCAGCATTTTGTAGGTAAGTGGGCGTCTTCAGCATGCGATCAGGATCCCGGGATCGAAGCCGGGGCTATGACGAGCTGCCCGCCTCCACGGCGGCTGTGATGGTTCAGCGACTGTGAGTGTTGGGAGAGTGGCTGGGAGTGAGGAAATACCGATCAGGCTGTGGGGGGTAATTTTCCTTTTCTTTTGGACTGCGTCGAGTGTAAGAAGGTGGCTGACGTAGCTGGACTGCCCACTTACTTCCCTCGCTACTATTTGTCAGTGCTGGGCAGGCTCTCCATTTAAATGGCATCACCTCCAGAACTGCAGCTGCAGTGCAGCCACCACCTGTAACAGATCCAGTCAATTCTGACCCAACCCTCTGTGGCACCCACCTTTAGTAGTCACGCCGAGTGGCCCAGTTGTAAAAAAAAGTGGGTAATATGCACACTGAACTGAACCTAACCAATGAAGCCATTTCATGAAATTTTGAAATCACAACTGTATATGTATTCTTGCTTTCTTGTGGTTGTGCAAGTACATTCACGCACTGGAATGCTAATTTTCCAAAGAAAAACGTTGATTATCAACTGTATCGAATAGGAAATGAGATGATTAGATTTTGGTAATGAAATTAAGGTATTTAGTTCTAAGAAAACGGGCACTTTGAAAGACAAACAATTCTCCCCTTTCCCTATACACACACACAATGACAGGTAACTCTGCGAATTAACTGAAAGTAGATAACGGGAAATGAAACAATGGGATCTGTCCGTTTTTGCATTGTCGTTCTCATTTAAACACAATATGTGGGAAAAAAGAAACCTGTTCCGAAAGATGAGGCGGCAGGAAAAATGTATAAAATTGGCTTGATCACTAGTTAACAAAAACAGTAAGATTTTACATATGAATAACTGTTTTAATACAATTTACATGCTATTTTGAGCTAGTTTTTGTATACTTAAAATACATGACATACTGGAAGTAAGTTACAACTCGCTATATAACTGTGTCCAAAAGAGAAAGAATACAGCATCGTTAATAAACTGCCAACACATCTTCATTGACAACAGCTTATTGTAGGTTTTATATTAATATCACTTCGCATACGATTCAAACTAAAATGGGCAAAGGACATGAAACAACACAGCTGTAGCAGTTATACCGAAACTTTATTATTCAGAATGTGATATTCTGCCAAGGCTGTAGTGTCTTGCTGTTAAGTTTAACCACTCTAGCACCGAAGCGCAGTAAAAAAGCAAACTAAGCAACATTTTGCTGTACACATACGTTAAGTGCAGGCACACACACAAGCTTCTGAGGCGCTAGAAAGGGTCAGGACTGTGTCATATGGAGTTGCAGTAGTCTTTTTGCAAGGTATTTAAGAAACAAATGTGTGTACAAAACGTCGTTAAGTATTGTACCTGTGAATGCAGTACATAGACATTTTGTGTAGACTTGCCAACAGAATTCCATGCGCGCTTTTTTACTTTACCTTACTGTGCGGCTGTGGTGCGATGGAGATACCACCAGAGCCTTTACACCTCCAAAGGACCCGGTGTTGTTCCTAAAGGCAATACATGTCCTGGATAGGTGGTGGGCCGCCTCCTGCCTTGGTTAAGTCATATTTGGGGTGATTCAAAAAGCCACCCGCAATGTGGGTGAATTTGTTTCCTTGAGAGTATGTCTGTCTGGCCTGTAACAGAGAAGGTTCAGTGAAATCATCCGGCTTATCACTTTACTCAGTAAATGAACAGTAGTACTAACTGCTATTATTTAATTTCTTGGTTTAATTTTTTATTCTTTCTTTGCTATCATTTTAAATGAACGTAAACTGCAGTAAGATACGCAGTTTGATAGACTCTAATGAAAAAAAAATGATCACACGAGGAAGGCTAGCGAGACTGATTAACAACAACTGTGCATATACCACGGATGGGGTCGATGCACAAGAAGATGTAGAAAAAAAAAGAAGAAACTTGACAATATTCCAGGGGTATTATACAATATGACGCCTTAACCTTACCTCACTACAAAACCGTTGACATATCTGGAAGGCAAAACCCGAGAAAATTACTTTACACTTGGAGGACAACCTGCAGCAGCACTAAGAAGAAGAAAAAGGGGAAGTTTTTACAGCGGATAACGTCAACGTAGCCCCCTCTTTGTAGATAGTTGTAAAACGCAATGAGTAGAATTAAATGTAGGTGCTGTGGACCTAATCCTTTTAAGGCCATTCATAGGGTAGTAGCAGGTTAGATATAAACAACAAAAATAGTGCAAAGTCTGCATCAGAAGTGATAACACAGAGAAACTAGTGGACGGTAATAAGAATGTATAGCCTTTTTTTCTAAATAAGTATGTATTGCCTTGAAAACATTGATTTAGGGGTAGGGAGTAGAGTGTAGGTGTGGTAGAAATTTGTAAGTACTTAAAGAGGAAACGTGTGTTTACAATGTATATATATTTTTAAGAGCTGCATGAGAACAAAAATAAATAAATAGTTAGAAATTACATTGTTCAGAGGAAACAAGAACAATGTCGTTTTCCAAGACAAAGACTGCAGATGATTAGGAAAGACTTGTAGTATTTGTACAGAGCAAAACAACAATGTAATTCAAAAGCTGACAGGGCAAATGAAAGACAAATCTTAATAAGGTGAAATGATAAAGAAATAAGGTAACTGTTCACCAGGATCTGCAGATTATCCAAATGTTATGTAGGCAAATGAGCTGACTAGGTGTGCCAAGTGATCCTTCTCTGCTACTGTGAACATCTTTGCTTTATTAAAACACAACCTCATAACAACATGAGAAAAAAATGAGCATATGAGTCAGTTTATTTGCTGTATTTACTAATGTTAAGTCTGCTTAATAAATAAAAGGGCCATTAACTTACCCCTCCCTAATTACATATCCTAATAATCCCACTAATTAAGTAGTATAACAGCAGTGCTCACTGCTGTGCGACACCTCTATTATGCCAGTTACACATTTCAAATTAATTATAATTAACAGCCTACTACCCCTGCTAATAATTTTATATCTCTTTACCCTTTATGAAAATACATCCCATCAAGGCTACCATTATCCAAGACACCAAGCTTTCACCCAAATAAGAAAAAAAAAAAATGAACTAGATCACTTTACAATCCCCCTTATAACTAACTCCTCGAACTCAAAATTCCACCAGCCCATCAGAAGCAGATATTTAAACCCCAAAACCAAGAATTACCTAAGACTTTTGTTAAAATTCCTGAAACTAACAACTAGTCTACAAAGCAACCTTACAAGAGATGGGGACATTCATCCAAACCCAGGCCCATCCACACAAGTCAGTACTAATCCTAGTACTACTACACCCACTACCACTCAGTTGTTAAACAAACCCTCAAACTCACTTCTGGTTAGCCACCTAAATATCAGAAGCCTAAAAAACAAGGTTAAACACCTACATGCACTATTAGACACATATTTCCCAGATATACTAGGTCTTATGGAAACCTGGTTAAAACCATCTACCTCAGACAATGAAATTCTCCCACCAGGCTACAACATACTAAGGAAAGTCCGCACCAACAGGAAGGGTGGAGGGGTAGCAATACTTTATAAAACTACATTGGATATGACCTCATATTCGACACAAACACCCCCATGTTAATAATGCTGAAATCCTTATTACTAAGATCCAAATCAATAAAAACAAAAGTATATATATATAGTATGTCTCTACATTCCCCCAGGTAATAATACAGAAACCCTAGAAAACATCCTCTCTTGGCTATCTGGTAACTTCCCTCAAGAAACCATTGTTCTAGGGGACATTAACATTGACTGGTATAATTGCTCCTCAGAAACTCCAGCTACACATGTAAATTTACATGGTTTTACTCAAATCATATAATTTCCAACAAGAATTAACAAACCTAACAACAAGGAAAATATTATAGATTGGATGCTTATTAACAGCTAAACCCATATGTATAAAGCAGGCATCCTACCTGAAGACATAAGTGACCATTTTTCTACCTACATTGTCAGGTGTAAAATTAAAATTCCTTTCAAACCCACCTACAAGACAATTAGGAACAACAAAAAACTTAGCCCGACTAGTTTCCAAAATGAACGCAAGGCATGTAACTGGCCTGTACTAAAACAACTTCCACTTGAAGAAGCTGTACTGAGTTTTAACACCAAATTTCTTGCCATTCTCGATACCCATGCACCAATATGCTCTATAAGACCCAAAACTAAAACTGCTCCATGGCTTTCTAGTGAAACCTGACAAAAGATCTCACTTAGAAACAAGGTATGGGCAACCTGGCATACCACTAAACCCCCCTTAGACCAACTTAAATATAAACAACTAAGGAACAACATAAAAAGCTCTATAACCCTAAAAAAAAAAAAAACTATTACTACCATTTATAACAGAAACAAAACAATCCACAGAAATTTTGGGCAGGTATTAATAGACTTATTCACCCTGGACAATCCATTACTCCTACTCCTGCAGCTACTAACCAAAAGCCCTCAGAGGACATTGCTAATACCTTCAATAGTTTCTTTACAGAAACAATTCAATCACTAGCAAACCAACTAAATACCAGTAGTACATGTCCAAAAGCCACCGTAACTAAGCCACTACCCCCTTTAACTTTCAACCAATCCCTACAACCCTAATCCATACTCTACTTAAGAAATTAAAACCAACCAGATAATATCCCAGCTGAGTATCTAAAAATAGCAGCAGATGCCATATAGTACCCTGTCTCTATACTAATCAAAATAACCATATCAGAAGCCACTATCACCTCCATTTGGAAGATCTCCCATGTCATTCCACTCCACAAAGGGGAAAGCTCCACAGAATTTTCAAATTACAGGCCCATAGCTATCTTATTACCTCTGGCTAAAATTATGGAAAAGTGCATCCATAAATAACTCCTGAACCATCTCATTCAGAACAATCTTCTGGCCAACTCACAACATGGCTTCAGACCATCCCATAATACAACCACTGCTCTTCTCTCCTTCTGCAATGTTATTAATGATAAACCGCAGCAATAAGCTCACTTCTGCCCTCTTTCTTGATCTTTCCAAAGCCTTCAACATGGTCAGTCACCAATTACTCATACACACACTTGAAACTATCCTCCTAGAGGTCCAAACTATCCAGTGGTTTAAATCTTACCTGTGTGGCCGACAACAGGCAGTCCTGTGGCAGAATAAACTATCTACACTTCTTTCCATCACCATTGGGGTCCCTCAGGGATCAATACTAGGACCCCTATTATTTCCCATATTTATTAATGACCTCCATAAGGCCATTCCAACAGCCACATGCAAACAATATGCAGACAACTCTACTTTTATTTGATCTGCTACCTCCCCCTTAAGTCTGCAGGCTCTTTCCTAAAATGTATTTAATACAGTAGAAAATTGGCTACGCAATAGATGTCTCATGCTAAACCCCAACAAAACAAAGCTCCTGTTGCCCCCCACTCATAAACCCTCCACCCCCACCTTGACTATAAATTCTAGCAATGGCACTGTCATAGTCCCAGAACCCTGCACCAAACACTTAGGTGTAATTATTGACAATGACCTCAAATTTGATATGCACCTAAATCAAACCATCAAAAAAGTTAACAAAAAACTTGGCTCTCTATACAAAATCAAATCTTTTCTCACTCCCACAGCTAAGACGGTTATTGCCTGGACACATCTGCTTTCCACCCTCCTTTATGCATCCCCCTCTTCACTAACCTAAGTAAGTCTGAACTAAATAAACTCTCTACCTGCTTTCATCATAGCACTAGATTTGCCACCGGATCCACATATTGAACACACAACTGTCTGAACTTACAGACTCTAGAATGGCCTGAACTGCCAAACCATATTCAGTTCAATCAGTTAATAGTAGCCCATAACATTTTATATCACCCAGAAAACACTCCTATACTGACAAACATTATCACCCCTTACAGTAACCTTAAAGTGCTACGCTCATCCAGCAAAATTCTAGTTCAATCGGTACCAACAACTCAGCTGGTGATGCTCTCTATGCTAACTCTGTTGGCAAAGCCTGGAACTCACTTCCTGCTGAACTTACTTCCATGCCTATTCTAACCCAAATCAAGAAAAGCCTAAAACAGTATCTAAAAATTAGATGGCTTCACCATTGTGCTAATCCTGACTAACACATGCAACATAATCATGTCATAAATAAGTCTTTTATTCAACTCCATATTGTTTTTCCAGTTTGAAGAAAGTAACACTCTATTTTTGTATTATGCTGAAGAAAACAATCTGTGTATCTGTAACAATGTTTTTCACTGTGCATATTTGTTTCTAAACACTTTATTGTCTTAATAAGTTTGTAACAGTTCTTAAAGTTATAAGTGGAGCTTTTCTCCCCGGGCCTCTGCTGAAAATGGACATGTATCCAGTCGGACTATCCCGGTCGACAAATGTAAAATAAAATAAATAAATAAAAATAGTAATTATAGTTACCTGTAGATATAATGTGATTTAAGCAATCAGTCATCCATGTATAGAAAGACCTTTGAAGTATACAATTTTAGTCTAAAACATGTTTTCCACTCTTTATTTACTATTTATTTTATTTTCTAGGAAGACTTTTGGCTTAGCAGTGTGTATATTAGTTGCTTTGCATTGCTGCAAGTAAATTGGAAGTCGCATGACCAATGACAGAATACATTCAACTCCTACAGGAAGACCATTTCCTAAATAAGGAATAAGACAAGATAAGTCAAAATAATTATGATGAGGGAGTGTACACACTGGGGCAATGACAAGTGCACACACAGTAAAGTGCAATTTCCCTTAACAGCACACAGAGATCACAGTCAGTATGTGGCTTGTTTCTCCTTCTTTCTCCAGATCCCCAATAAGTCTCCCCACTGGCACAGCTATACAGCTGAGTCCTTAGCCAGGGTTCCAAGCCAAGTCTCTCAACACTCTCTCTCTGCCTAACCAGTGCTTCGTGTCCCTGCCCAAGTAGCCAATGCACACACTCTTGGAGATTTGTTTTACACACACACACACACACACACACACACACACACACACACACACTCAGCTTGGAAAGGCTGGCACAGGTTTACTAGCTAGCATGCTAGTGAACCTTTAACAGCCTTTCCAATGTGTGTGTGTGTGTGTGTGTGTGTGTGTGTGTGTGTGTGTGTGTGTGTGTGTGTGTGTGTGTAAAACAAATCTCCAAGGGTGTGCATGTCAGTTACTTGGGCAGGGACATGAAACATTGGTTGGACAGAGAGAATGTTGGGAGACTTGGCTTGGAACCCTAGCTAAGGACTCAACTCTATAGCTGTGCCAGTGGGGAGTCTTAATGGGGTTCTGGAGAAAGAGGGAGAAATCAGACCCAGACTGACTGTGGCCTCTGTGTGCTCTTAAGGGAAATTGCACTTTACTGTGTGTGTACTTGCCATCCTTCCAGTGTGGGCAATGGTGGGATATCCACATCACATATCAATTGCATGCAATATCTACATATTAGGATTCGGTGGTGTGGATATTGAACTCCTGTAGCCTGTAAACAGTGGTCAATAAGGAAGGAGTTTGTACTCTCAATCAGCCACACAGTGAACATTCAAAGTTTCATATCACAAGTGTTTTATTTATTTATTTATTTTTTGTTAGCTTAGTTAGTCAGGGAGAGCAGGCAAGGATGTCAGCAGAGGAGTATGGAAAGCTGTCAAGGAGCCAGTTGGCTGAGATGTGCCAGGCTAAAGGACTGGTACAAACCAACCTGACTAAAGCAGAAATGATTGCAGGCTTTAGCACAGCTGCATCACAGACCAGCAATCAGGAGGGCAAACAGACTGGCCTTGGAGATGTACAACTCTCAGAAAATGGACAGTTCAACCTTTCCACAGAGGACTTAAAAATCCATCTAGAGTTAAAGACACTTGAATCGGAGGCCAGACATTTGGAAATAGAAGCAGCAGAGAGACTGAGATGTCTGGAGGCTGAGGAAAATGAGAAACTGTGATGTCTGGATGCTGAGGAGAATGAGAGACAGAGGCAACATGAGAAGGAGATGCTGACTCCGCCAGGGTCATGGAGGTAATGGGGAAGGGAGTAACTGAACCCAGAACCCACAAAGGTCAGTACATTTCTTCCACAATTTATAGAGGGTGATAATTCTGACAGTTTTATTCAGATGTTTGAAAGGGTATGTAAACAGTATATTGCTGACCAAGGGCTCTGGGTATGGCTCCTGTCCCCCTAACTCCACGGTAAGGCTGTAACTGCTATTTATAAATTGTCTGATTTGCTTAAATTATAATACTGTTAAAAATTATCTTTTAGAGTGTTTTAAGCTGAAGCTTATAGGAAAAAGTTTTGTGAGCATAGATGCAAGACAGTTGAAAGTGTGTGTGAATATATTGCTGAACTAAGCACTTATTTTCACAGGTGGGTGAGTGAGTGTCAGGTCACTACTTTTGAAAGGCTGGCAGACCTTTTGGTGAGGGAACAAACTCTTAGCACTTTGCCTGAGGACATGAGAATCTGGTTAGCAGCTAGAGAATGTAACACAGCTGATGAGTTGGGGAAAAAAGTAGACCTGTACCTAGCAAGCAGAGCATCACTGCACAAGAAAGGGATACCCGGTGCTGCTCATGGGTCTAAGGGAACCCATGGTGGGCAGCTTAGACCACCCCAATAGAGTCTGCCAGTAGCAGGGGAAGCCACTAGTCCAGGTACATGTCCAGGACCAAGGGTTAAATGATTTAAATGCAACCAGTGGGGTCATGTAGCATATAGATCTCCTTGGAGTCAAGGTGAGGAACAGAAGGTGAGAGAGCCAGTAATTGGGAATGACAGAGTGCCAGCAGTGAGTTGTCTGGAGACAAGGGTACCAAACTACCACAAGATGTTATATCCTGTCTTAGTAAATGGGAAAGAGGCCACTGCTAAGAGAGAGACACAGCCTCTGACCTAACCATTGTGAAGTCTGCAATGGTTAAAGAGGAGTACTACTTGCTTGGGCAGTCTACTCCAGTCAGAGCTTTAGGAAGGACCCCATTCCAAATACCTTTGGCTAGGGTTCACCTTGACTGGGAGGGTGGAAAAGGAAACCAGCAAGTTGGTGTATTTGAGGATATCCCTGCAGATGTCCTCATAGGGAATGCTTTTGATAATGCAGTACCTTGTATGCATGCAGTGACATGCAGTCAGTCTTGGAGACAAACATGTGGGTCTGGTAGCTCTGGGGAGACCCAGACAGACCACAGAGTTGAAGTCAGGACTGGTGTGGTGGTTAATTTGGAGAGGAAGCTACCCTATAGCAGTGAGACTGAAGGTGAGCTACAGCTGCTTGTAGATACTGATGATCGCTTGGACAGAGTGACTGCAAGGGCAGAGGTGAGTAGTAGTACCCAGGCTGACAGTGAGGCACTGCTGTCAGAGAATACCAGATTTCCTGTGGAAGGGGAGCTAGGAAGGCTTACAAAGAGAGAGCTGAGATAGGCTCAGCTCTCAGACCCTATATTACAAGACCTGAGGGAGGTAGCCAGTGAGGCATCTGATTGTCAAAGAAAAGGGGAATCTGTATACTGGGACAAAGGGTTACTGTATAGAGAGTGGACCCCTGAGGGAGGGCTAGAGGGTGAGATAATACAGCATTTGGTAGTGCCCAGAGCCTATTATCTGGTACTTCTAGCCATAGCCCATGATATTCCCTTTGAAGGTCATATGGGCATAAAACATACAAAGAGACGCATTATGCAGAACTTTTACTGGCCTGGGATTTCCAGAGATGTAACAAGGTACTGCAGGACCTATGAGCAGTGCCAAAAGGTAGGCAAGGGAGGAGACAAGGTGAAAACTCCTTTAATGCCTTTTCCTGTGATTGAGGCACCATTTCAGAGTGTAATTATGGATATTGTGGGGCCTCAGAGTACCTCATGTTCCACAGGGAAAAAGTATATCCTAGTGGTAGTATATTATGCTACCAGATACTCTGAGACAGTGGCTCTGTCCTCCATTGAGGCAGAAAAAGTGGAAAATGCTTTGTTAGAGATTTTCAGCAGGGTAGGTTTCCCAAAAGTAATACTGACTGACAGAGGTGCCAATTTTATGTCAGACCTGCTGGCTTGTCTGTGGAAGCACTGTGGGGTGAAGCACCTAAACACCACCCCCTACAATCAACTAATAGTCTGGTTGAGAGGTTAAAATCTACAATAAAGACCATGCTACAGGCATTTGCAGACCAGTGTAAGAGGGAGTGGGACAAATATTTGCCCCTTCTGTTGTTTGCTTACAGGGAGGTGCCCCAGGAATCCACAGGTTTTTCACCCTTTGAGTTGCTGTATGGGCATAGGGTGAAGGGACCTCTAGATTTGATTCGAGATGAGTGGGAGGGTAAGTGTTTATCCCACAAGGAGTCTGTTGTGGCATATGTCCTAAAACTCAAGACAAGGTTCAGGGAACTCATGGGCTTGTCCCAGGAGAACCTGACAGAAGCCCAACAACAGAAAAAGGTCTAGTATGACAGGAATGCTTGAGATAGAGAGTATGCTGTGGGGCAGCAGGTAATGGTTCTCATTCCTGTCAGACAACAAGCTGCAGGCAGCTTAGGAGGGACCTTTCAAAGTGGTAAGGAAGATCAGTGATGTTAGCTACATGGTGGAACTGCTAGGCAGGAGGCAGGGGCACAAATTGTACCACGTTAACATGATGAAACCTTACTATGATAGGAAGGCCCTTGTTCTGAGTATTTGTTGTAGGAGTCAGGAGGAGTCTGAGTGGGATCCATGGCTACAGGCAACCAGGGAGCAAAGTCCCAAATTACTATGGTGGAGCCTAGGACTGCAGGCATATGATAGGGCAGTGCTGTACTGTACTGGGGTCCGCAATGCCAAGGCAGCTGGAATCTCAACACAGGGAATGATTGGGTAAGGTATTCCCAGACAGTCAACTCTCTCAAGCAACATTTCTCAAGGGTCACTTGAAAAAAATAGCTTGAGTCTTCGGGGGGGGGGGGGGTATCACAAAAGAAATATTGCTAGCCCAGCTTGCTGGAAGTTTGTAAATAGTTATATGGCATTTGTGAATATTAATATGATTTATATAGAAGTGTGACAGAAGGAAATACTGCCAGCCAAGCTATCTGGAATTTTGTAAATAATTATATGTCTGTTGTGAATGTCAACATGATTCATATGCTGGTGTTACAAAGGTATTAGAACTGTATGTTATGTGTATAGCAAACTGCCGGTACAGAAGTGTGTGAAAAGGGTTTGTACAGTACTGAGCTTAAAGATGTATCCACAGTGTACCTTACTGGAAAATAACAGAAATGTATGTAAACTCTTGTAATTGTGTAAAAGTATATGTTTAACAGTGGGAACTGGCACGTGGAAGGCTAACTTGCAACACTTCAGTAAAATAGTTGAAATTAAATTATTTTATAACTGTGCCATAAAGGAGATGTTATCTTTCAGTTTCAGTGCAGCAAGGAGACAGAATGTTTACAACTAGGGAGCATTCTGCATTGTTTTGTAACTGTTTTATTGTCTTATGTCTTCCAGCAGTTGCAAACATCTGAAGGCTATGTATTTTCACAGGGAGATGCTAAATGCTAGCAGTTTCTAGCAATGGTTGTTGAGCATGAGAACTGAAGTTAGGTGGCAAAAAGTGATGTCATGCTGCAAGTATCCCATCAGTAATATTTGATATTAATTTAAGAACTCTCTGAGAGACTGACCATGCATTTTGTATCTGTCTTTGACCTAACAACATCAGATAGAAGATCCATTCACCACACTTGCGTTGCTGTGATAGTAAGTTTCTAGGATACAGTAATTTCTTTTAGATATAGTCAGGAATATAGCTGCACTTAATTTAGATGTTTTTCTTTCTTTATTTATTTATTTGAGACTGTCCTGCAATGTTGTTTTACATATTTCCTGTGATTTTGAACTCTGAAGTTACTGTGATAATTTACTGAGTATTTTCTTGTTCCTTTATTATTTATTATTAAATATATTTAAACCTATATTTGTGGCTGATATTTGTGAGACATGTTTAAGCTCTTAGAGTACTTGGATATCTATTTGGTGATACTGTGCAGGTCACTCCTAATAGCCTTGCTCTTGGTCAAACTACCATTTGGATTAATAGTAACATTACACAGTAGGATTGGACACCCTTTGTTAAGGGCCTTAAAGTAGCTGATAAGGGGTTCTGGTGGCAGTGATAACTACCTTATTGTATGGGCAGAAGGGTGCATAACTAGTAAACCTGTGCCAGCCTTTCCTAGGTGTGTGTGTGTGTGTGTGTGTGTGTGTGTGTGTGTGTGTGTGTAAAACAAATCTCCAAGAGTGTGTGTGTCAGCTACTTGGCAGGGACACGAAGCACTGGTTGGACAGAGAGAGTGTTGGAGGACTTAGGTTCATAGGTTCATAGGTAGGTACTAGGCTATCTGCCCAAGGGCATTTATAAGCCTAGTCAGAGTGTGTTGGCTTTCGCCGCCCCATTGATTAATTAACTGAGCCTCTGTCAAGCAGAGTCAATGAAGTGATCCCAGGGGTGTACTTTCTGTTACCCATCCACTCATCAAGGCTTCTCTTGAAGAGTGTTAGTGAGGGGCTCTGCCTAATGTAGTTAGGAATTTTGTTCCAAAGCATGAGGAGTCTCTGTGACAGGAATCTATCCCTCCAGCATGTTCTATTTATTGTTGTGGTGAGGTTTAGCTCATTAGAGCATGTGGCTCGCAGTGACTTGGATTTCTTTAGTTTTAGCAAGTCCATCAATTCTTAGTTGGACATGGGTTTGTAAGTCAGGCAGAGATTACCTATGAGTAAGCGATATGCCACTGAGTACAGCCGGAGTTTTTTCAGTCGGGCTGCATAGGACATATGTTTGAGGCCAGTAATCCTCTTGGTGAGGTGCTTTTGTGGTCTTTCAAGCTGTTGGAAGTGTCTTGTGAGGTACATCCCAAATGGGGCATTGTACTCTATGATGGGTCTGATGAGTGACGAGTAGAGGGGCACTATAACCTCTTTATTTCTAGATGCGAACCCCTTAGTAATTAGATGGGCCACATAGAAGGATTTCCTAACTACTTTGGCAATATGATTGTCAAAGGAGAGATTACTATCTACCTGGGTCCCCAGATCTCTTATTACCTCTTCTGTATTAAGGGGGCTGCCGCCTATGTGGTAATTCATGGGTGTTTTGCTTTTCCCATATGTGATGACTATGCATTTGTTGGCATTTAGCTTGAGGCCATGACTTTGACACCAGGTGTCTGTCTCAGTAAGGCCTTTTTGGAGGATGTCCGTGTCAGCCAGAGAGTCAATTATGGCTCCCAGTTTGCAGTCATCGGTGAACTTGGTTAGCTATAGTCCTCCTGTGTTTGCCTGTACTTCTGAGAAATATATGCCGAACAGTCGGGTCCCAGAACTGAGCCTTGTGGGACACCACTTGTGACTGGTTTAGAGTCAGACCTGGAGCCCGCTATTCTTACCGTGTGAGTTCTGTCTGTAAGCCAGTTGGCAACCCATCTTGTGATGCTGGGGTTTATGTTCAGGCTGTTGAGTTTTTCTATAATACCCGAGTGAGGAATGGTGTCGAACGCCTTGGCGAGATCAAGGTAGGCTGCGTGAACCACCTTTCCCTCATCTATGGCCTTGATAACTGTCTCGAAGAAGTCAACCAGGTTTAGTAGGCATGATATGCCCTTAACAAAGCCGAACTGGGTCGGGTCAAGTGTTTGGAGGTTCCCAATGTCTTTGTTAATGAGTTCCATGATGATGCGCTCCATAGCCTTGCAGACCAGGCTAGTCAGACTTATGGGGCGATAGTTACCAGGGTCAGTTATGGCTCCTCCGTTGTAGAGCGGAATAACCATTGCTGTGTGCCATTCTATGGGCATGTAGCCTGTGGAGAGGCTGAGGTTGAACAGCGTGTTTAGGTGGGGGGTTAGTTCATTCTGTAGTTCATGCAAGACGCAGCCTGGGACACCATCTGGCTCCATTGATGCTGTGTTTTTGGCTTTTGAAAGGGCTGTTTTCACCTGTGCTTCTGTGATTTCCGGGACACTACACTTTTCCGGTATTGTTGTGGGCCCCTTTTGAAGATGAGAGGGAGGTGAAGTTTGCACCGAAGCTATCTGCCAGTATGTTGGCAATATCAGTAGGTTCAGTATATTTTGTGCTATTTTGCGCTATCTCAGAGCATATCTGCGAGTTGCCACTTAGATTTTTGACATAGCTAAAGAAGGCTTTGTGGTTATCTTTCGAGTCCTTAACTATTTTTCTTTCAAAGTTAGCCTTGGATGATTTTGTGAAGGACCTTAGTTTCTTACTGATACTGATCAGGGATGTCTTTCCTTCTTGGGATTTGCTTTTTTTCTGAACTAGTTTCCTCCTTTTGTTGTATAACCTGTTTATGGCAGGGGTCCACCAGACTGGTTTCCTTCTCTTAGGGGAGTGAGTCTTGGTTTTGCTAAGGATGGCACGATCCATGCATCCTTGTAAGTGCTCATAGAGTGCAATTGTAAAGGATTCTGCATCTTGGGCAGTGTTATCCTTTAGCGTGAGGACTGTGAAACTTACCACCTCTGACTTAAGTAAGGTGAAGTTTGTTTTAGAAAAGTTTTTCACTGTGGTTTCCTTGGTTGGGGGTGGTGGTGGGGTGTGGACATCCAGGGTGATTCGTTTATGGTCTGATCTAACCTGTGACGGGTTGACCTCCGGTACGGAGCACCTGTCGCCCATGTTGGTGATGACCAGGTCCAATATGCTGTGGCCTCTGGTAGGGGAGTTTAGCAGCTGATCCAGGGCATTTGAGTTGATCAATTCCAGAAAGCGCTGAGCCTGGGAGTTTGTACTCAAGTAGTTTTCCCAGTTAATGGTAGGGTAATTGAAATCTCCCAGGATCAGGGTGTTCAGTAGGACCTTCATGTTTTCCAGTGTCTCCAGAAAGGCGGAGTGGTGTTCCTGGGTAGTGGAGGGTGATCTGTAGCAGGCCACAATTTGCACTGCAGATTTGCCCAATGTTAGCTGCACATGGATGATCTCAGAGGTATCATGCTGCGCCACTAACCTGGAGGTGTGAGTATCCTTGATGAATATGGATACACCCCCTCCTTTTGTGTTTCTGTCCGTGTTCTGTGGCCGAAATGTGTGGTATGAGTTGTAGCCCAGTAGTGCTGGAGTGCTCTCTGGAGCCTTGAACCAGGTTTCAGTTACTGCACAGATGTCGACGTTCTCCATACTTAGGAGTGCTTTGAGTGCATGCATTTTGAGATTTAAACTCCTGGCGTTGAGTAGCATAACCCTCAGTTTTTTACTTGTGCTGTTTACGGAGGTGGGTTTGAATTTTGAACCTTGCCTAAAAATGGCACTATGGGGGCAGCAAGAGCCTTGGCCAGTATTTGAAAGCCAAGGGGTGACAGGTGCAAGCCATCTCTTGCAAAGCAATGCAGCTTGTTGAGCATGTCATCCCAGGCTGACAGACACTGGATCCTCTTTGAATGACACCAGAAGCTTAGCCAATTGTTGAAAGTGATAATTTTTTCTTTATACTGAGGTATCATTCTTGGTGAGGGCAGGATGCTACTCAGGGTCAGGGTCATACCCGCCTGGGCTACATGATCAGAGAGCTCTTCCATGTCTCTTTTCATGTAGTCCAGGGAGGTACGGCTCAGGTCGTTCACACCAACATGAACAATGACAGAGTCATATTTGTACTTGTTCTGGAGTGACCTGAGTACTTGTGTTATGTGGCAGATTCTGGCTCCTGACAGAGTCCCGATGACTTGCCTTGGAACTGTGGCTAAGGACTCAACTCTATAGCTCTGCCAGTGGGGAGTCTTATTGGAGATCTGGAGAAAGAGGGAGAAATCAGCCTCAGAGTGACTGTGGTCTCTATGTGCTCTTAAGAGAAATTGCACTTTACTATGTGTGTACTTGTCATCCTCCCAGTGTGTATGTTCCCCACTGTTTCCAGTGGTGAGGATTCAGGCTCCTTGGTTACTGGGCCAGTGTTGGGGCATCACATATTAATTGATGGGCAGTGGTGGGGTATCCATATCACAGAAGGACTTTTGAACATTTATGCTACAGGTAATTAAAGTTAGAGAAGTTACACAGAAAGTATCTTTGAAATTAAATGTATATTCAAAAACTTTGGTTAAGTGTCATCAGTTTTGGACCAGATATTCAGGACAGGTACCATATGGCTTACATCATGAAATTTTTCACTAAGATAGGACAGTTCTATCCAGACTGATACTTCAGCTGTCATACTGAAAATTAAAATGTTGGAAATTAATTTGATTTATCAGGGCACCATTCACAAAATGGAGGTCTCAAAGTTACTATATTAAAAATAGTCTTACAATGTTAAAAAATAGCTGTGTCACAATCTTGCATTGAAAATCAACAGAAAATAAAGAAATAATCAATGCATTTGCCTTATTTATGGTGGTCTCTTCAGGAATGAGGATGACTGTCAATTCCATGAAGATGATGGTTTAAAACTTCCTCATAGTATGAGTGATTATGGTTAGGGGCTATGAAGTAATGAATCTGCACTGGAAGGCCCAGTTAAGTATATAAGATGTCTAAATGATTTTCTTTATATTTAAGAAAGAAATTACATTTTCTTTATTTCAGTGCCTAAGTAATGGCAGCACAGGTAGCTGCCAACAACAGTGTAAAGATATATGGCATTGTTAGACTTGGCACATTGAGTACCCCAATTATTATTGGATATGCACACAGGTCTTTTAGGGGATGAGAAGTTGTAGTGGGTGGATAACCAGTGTTAGTGGGATCCATTATGAATGTCAGTGCATAACTCAGACAGCAAAGTGGTTACTTCACACTTTTTAAACAATAACAACTGCCAAAACTAGGCAGTAAAAGCTGCAAAACTGCAGGTAACACCAGTAATAAAATCTTTTTTGTAGTGTCAAGCTATCTTGCAGTCACCAGTACATCTCCATTGGTTATACATACTATTTCCATGGTCATGGAACCACAAGGAAAAATGAAACACTCTGTAAGGGTGAAAAAAAAAACATCTCACAGAACTGTGATCTCACTTTGCAGCCAGTCAATATGAAATCATTCCAGGGCTTGTGCTTTTGAGGAATAGTGATCAGGTAATTTGCATTCTGTTAGTTACCATTCATCAGGTGGTAGATAACCAGTCAGTGTTTCCTTTTCACTGACTCACCTTGATTTATGTTAAGTGTATTCTGCTGAGCTGCATTTCATTGTACATTTGGACATTCTTCAAGTCAAAGTAGTAATTTTACATGTTTTTGTTATGTCACCCATCCTCATAGTACTATCCTCCACCATTCTCTATGGAATCTTCTTAGTTGTTGTTTTTGTCTTTCGGCTTTTCCTGGTTAGGGGTCGCCACAGCGGAACTCCGGTCCGCTAATGATTGGCAGTAGATTTTTACATGCCGAGTAGTGTATGGAATTGCCTTTCATTCCACTGATTACCTGCTCAGTGATCTGTGACACATGTCACTAACCTGACAAGCTTTCCTTGTATTTTCATTACTCATTCTGACTAGGTTCACACATATGGAATGTATGCTGAGACATACTCAAATAGAACAGGATTTCTGTTGTAAAAACATAGTGGGGTATTGGCTATATCTTGCTGCCTGAGATCACACATAAGGAATTGAATAGGAATTTGCTTATTATATAAAGTCTAGATAAACTTGATGATGGGAAATAATGCTGTTGAGCAAGACAAGGCCTAGAAAAAAGCATTTGTTTGCAAGAAGAAAGTCACATTAACTACAACAACTACTACAACTACTACTAAATGTTCTATAATAAATGCCAGAACTTTGTCTACTGGACTAGAAGAATCTAATACCAGAGTCTGCTGTAATAAGGAACCACAGTGAAAGCATTTTAGAAGGGCCTGCAAACAATCAGACCTAATCCTCCTTGCAATCTTTTCTCACTTCTCCATTCAAAAATGTGGTACAAACAGTACTGTTTGCTCACTTTTATTCTCTTACTTCCACAGATTTAGTCTCTGACTATCCTTTGTCTCCATATTAAGCTCATGTGCATTTTTTAATCACTTTCATAAGTATCTTCCCTAGAAATTCCAAAATCAGATCTCCCTTTCTCTGCTGTTTTTGTCTGTACAAAACAGTCTTAAGCTAAATAAGAAAATTACTGTATATAATCAAGGTGTCATCAACAACCCTCCCTCAGTGATGGGATTCCTCCCATATTCCTCAGTTACAATTGTATAATCAGTATCCATGCTAATTAACCAAAGAATTTTAGACTGAAACATTTTCACCATATAGAAGCAAGACTGCATTCATCCAAATAGTAAGGGTAAGAAAAACTAAGAACACTGGAAATTATCATCCCACAGCCCCATTTCTTCCCACATGTAAGGTATTGGATCTAGCATGTATAACTCATGTGTACCCCAAGACCTTTGGTGCATGTCAATTACCCAACACAACTTTTGTAAAGAACATGGTATTGACAGTGACATCCTTGGCCTCTGCAAACATACAGATCAAGCCTTTGTCAAATATGTTATTGCAGATACTTTTCTACCAAAAAGGCAGTAATAGGATCAGTCACTCCCTTCTGCTGGTGTAGCTTATGTATTCCTGGCTTATTTTAGCAAATAACTATATAGCAGATTACTGCTGATACTCTGGAAAAAATACAGACTCAACTGCTGTAATTGCTAATCTGGGGTCAGTTCAACAATAGCTACTGGCTTTCATCATCATCATCACCATCATCAAACCTCTTTTTCCCATTTTTTACATGGGGTCAGGGTGTCATGTTAACTGTCACCATCTCTCTCGATTCAATGCCACACCTGCCGTCTTCGATACTCATGTCTGACTGTTGCAGATCTTCTCACATACAATCCATCCACCTCTTTGCTGGATTCCATCATTTCCTCTTGCCTTCTTCTTGTGTCATAAATCTTCTTCACAAGATTGTCTTCTGCTTTTCTGCACATATGCCTGAACCACTGTAGGATGTTCTCTTTGATCTTTTCTGCAATTGGAGATTCTTTGGCTTCTGCTCTTTTGTCCTCATTTCTTCATCTGTCTCACAGTGTGCATCCTACCACCCACCTCAGGTACTTAATTTCCATCACCTCTAGCTTTCTCATCTCCTCTGCCTTTACTGCCCAGGTTTCAGTACCATGCAGTAGTATTGGTTATATCAGTGTTTTTCACACCTTACTTTTCAGCTTCTTTAACATTCTTCTGTCATACACTACACCCGACGCTCTATGTCATTTGGCTGTAGCCCCTCTGATTTTAGTTTTGACATTTTCATTCAGACTTTCCTTCTCCTCAATCACCCCTTCCAGATACTCAAAGCTGTTAACCTGTTCTGCTGTCTTCCCTTCTATATGAATTCTCATCTTCTTCTGACTTCCCCAATTTGCTGGCATTACTGCTATTTTATCTGTACTTAATTTCATCCCACGTGTCTTCAGTTTTGCATTCCATTCCCCTATCCTTTGATGAAGTTCTTGCTTAGAGTCTGCCTGTAATGCCACATCATCTGCATACAGCAACTTTGTTGATCTGTCCCCCTCTGACCTGTTTGCTAATGTAGTCCATCACTAGTATGAACTGCAGTGGCCTCGCTGAACCCTGGTGCTCACCCACTCCCACTGGGAATCCCTCTGTGAGACTGAACATTGTTTGTACTTGAGTCATTTAGTCCTTGCACATAGCCTGCACTAATTCTACCACTGTTTCTGAGACTTCAAACCACTGCAGTACTGCACAAACCAGCTTTCTTGGGGCTTTGTCATATGCTTGCTCCAAGTCTAGGCATCCTGATCTAAATCTGAACTGCTCATCTCCCATCTTACTTTCTACTACTCTGTGTTCCTGTTTATCAACCACCCTCTCTAGAAATTTCATGTAATGTGAGAGGAGTTTGATACCTCTGTACTGCTCACAGTTGTGGATGTCCCCTTTGTTATTGTACACTGGCATTAGTATGCTTGTTCTTCAGTCATCTGGGATATGCCTTTCTCTTTATACTACTATGACCACCCTCAGGAGCCATTTCTCCCCCATCTCACCCAACCACTATATCA
Source organism: Protopterus annectens (assembly GCF_019279795.1). Taxonomy (NCBI): domain Eukaryota; kingdom Metazoa; phylum Chordata; order Ceratodontiformes; family Protopteridae; genus Protopterus; species Protopterus annectens. Next base: position 533,759,064 of record NC_056737.1, on the reverse strand, counting down.
TATCTGCTGTGACCTCATCTGAGGTTGCTGCTTTCCATGACTTAATTTCCTTAATGTTATTCTTACTTCTTCTAGAGTGAGTTCCTTTACTTCTCTCATCGTAGGCTATGTCTGGGGTAGTACAGTTTCTGTGGGGTTTTCTTCATTCAGAAGCTGCTGGAAGTACTCCTTTCATCTACCTTTGATGTTCCATGGACTGGTGTGCAGGTTGTTGCCACCATCCCTTATGAAGGGAGTCTTTATCTTTGTGTCTTTGTCTTCCAACATGAGTAGTTTATTTGGGCCACCTACTGAGTGACTTTCCAGAAGCTGGTAGAGTGCCTCCAATGCTGTGTTCTTTGCTATTGCATCTCCTTTCTTAGCTTCTTTGTTAGTCATCCAGTATTCCTTCCTAGCTTCCTTCTATCTCCTGCTTTTTTCTGCACTCCTTCTTTCTTTTGATGATTTCCACCACCAGCTTTCCTTACATGCCTTATTTTCATACCTGGCTTGGCCACATATCTGTTCTTTAGTTCTCACTTATTTCTAGCCTGTCCTCTTTCTGAGTAGTAGACTCTGGATCCAAAGCCAAGTGTCTTCTCTCACTGCCCTTCCATCTTGTCATTTGGATACGTAGGACGTCCAGCCTACTCAGTACCATGATGTCATCCACTTCCAAGCTGCATCCTGTCAGTGAACCTACATTTAGTGTAGCAATTCTTAGTTGATATTTGGCAGGTTGACTGGTTTTATATCCAGCTTTCACTCAACCGAGGTATCCCAGGTAACCCAGGCTGGGCAACTGGACACCCGCAGGGTGGTAACTTATTGACTCAGGGCTGCTGGGCACACACACTGGCCAGTAGGGGCACATACACACCTCACACCATTAGCATGGTAGGTCGGAGTACGCCAGGTCCTCAACCCACTTATCACCGGTAACTACTCATGCCAATTTGGTGACATTAGTCAAAATGACCGAACCACTTAGAGGCATATTTTACACCATCGAGTGGCTATCCCTGCCATGGCATGCAGTCTGTGATCTAAATTATCCTATCTTGAAGATGCTGTGTATCATAGTAGATGCTCAAAGTGGTTGGTCTGTATAACTCTTCCCCCCACAGGGCACCATGTAGACTCTGTGCTGCTGCCCACAGCTCCATTCATTGGTGAGTTTGAGATGGAAACACTCAGCACATTTTTCAGAGGTAGGAAGAACCCCACAGGTGCACAGGGAGAACATGCAAACTCCAAACAGGCATTGACTGGAGGTGAGGATCGAATCTTGTACCTTGTTCATGGGAGATGAAGACCTTAACCATTATGGCAACTGGTCTCTTACATATTTATAGATAATATTTGAAAATAATTCTGTAGTATTCATTTTATCTAGTAATTCAGTGACTCCAGTTTGCTCTCTTGTTGTGTCTTTCGGCTTTTCCCCGTTAGGGGTCACCACAGTAGAACTCCGGTCCACTAATGATTGGCAGTAGATTTTTACATGCCGAGTTGCCAGCCCTGATGCACAGCCTTCAACAAAGGTACACTCATTCATGCATGTCTCCACACAAAACAGGACAATGTCTTATTGTGAGGCGACAATGCTACCGCAGCACCACCACCGCAGTTTTAATACTCAAGCTGAAAAGCAGTTACAGTTAAGATTTTTATTACTGGCTTAAAAACTTTGGTCTCACATTCAGTGAAAATAAAACCAAATGTGTAGTTATGGTCCAGTTCTGTGTCATAGGTGAATGAAGCCCAGCTTTTGATTAAAATTTCTCATATTTGAATAGTGCCATGGATGCTGGTAGAATGGGGCAGGAGAGGGAGGGAGTGAACTGGATATGCCAATTTGCACATCCTGGATGAGAAGGATGGTAATTTCCAGCAGCCTGGCAGTTAGCACAGAGGATTAAGGCTATGAGCTGTTAACAAGCTGTTTCCTGTTTTGCAAGATTTGATTCCCTCAGCCTCCATTTGCTTACTGTGTTACCTTGAGCAAGTCAAGTAATCAGAAAGTGCTTTGGGGCAGTTGGGAATTTGGGATAGACTCCTCAGTGGCCTACTGGACTGCATGCCTAGGAGCTACATATAAACCTAAGCCAGTTATGCCTATGCAGGCAGGGGCTTTTACAACATGAGTGGCAGAGGATCAGTAGATGTTGGCTTAGAGGTCCCAAGGTGATGATGGCAGTCCTCATAAGCATGTGTAAGGAAACATGCACATAGGGAGAGGGCATAGGACACCTCCACAGTGATGCAGGTGCTCACATCAGTCATGAAAAGGGTAGATTGGTGCCATTATAAATGCCTTCTTTTCCAGGATGCCACAGAGGATGCATATCACCTATTTGGTTGCAAGATGTTGGCCCCAGCTTTTGTCTCTCACCCTTGTAAGGAGACACCTGGAGTTGGGGGAATGAATGGACTAGACCAATAAGGGGAGACTTGATGGTCAGCAGGCATGCAGGGAAAAAGAAAATAGAAAAAAGTGCATGGATAAGAGGTATGGCAATGATAAGTTGATAGAGAGAAGCCACATGCCCATGACAGTACAAACACAAATACTTATGTGCTTGCACTGATATTAACTTTAAGATTGATCAGCACACCTCAATGTTAATTAAAAAAGCACTAAGTAGTAGGTTGACATGCTTCATAGGGTAGGGCCACTTCTAACACATGAAGCCTGTCATAAAGTTATCATGCATATTTGCTCTCAGCACTGCTTAATGCCCATCTACTGTGTACATACCTAATCTTTACTCTTTACTGCAAACTGTGATGTTACACCACAGAGTGGTCATATTTGCCACCAGAGCTAGGAATAAGGTATCAATGAATTTCATTGTGGAAACAAAACTGGCCAGAGATACGTAAGGCAATATGCACAGTTCACACACTTTTTGTTTACAAGATTCTGCATAAAGGCGGTGTCCTTTTGTTAAGTGCCTACTAAAATGGTATCCACCACACAGATGCCCATAGCTTAAACTGCAAATATCTGTATGCCAGGAATTAATTTTAAGTATAGAGAACAAACATTCCTACTGTATATTTCTAAAGTACTGAGTTCCTTTGCAGTGCCATTTTGAGAAAATTGAACTACAGCAAATTTAAACAGTATCAATCCCCATCTGGCCTATAGCTGGTCTCATTGCTGTGTTTGGACACAACACTTTATGGAATTAAATAAAGAAACTTATTCTAAGCATAATTTATGATTAGCTCAGCTTGTCTTAATGGTGGAGTTGCCTGAATTCTAAATGTCTAAAATAAAACGGAGAACATCAACATCTGTGCAGTGACAGAGACCTGGTTCAAGGCTCCAGAGAGCACCCCTGCATTACCAGGCTATAATTCATACCACACCTTTCGGCCACATAACCTGGACTGAAACACTAAAGGCGGAGGCATGTCCATATTCATTAAGGATATCCACACCTCCAGGCTAGTTGCTCAGCATAACGGATCAGAGATTATCCAAGTGCAACTAACTCTGGGCAAGACCACAATCCAAATTGTAACTTGCTACAGATCCCCCACCATGCCCCAGGATTCCCACTCCTAATTTCTTGATACACTGGAAAATATTAGGGTACAACCCAACACCCTAATAATGGGAGATTTCAACTACCCCACCAATAACTGGGAAAACTACTCATGTACCAACTCTTTTGCTCAACGTTTTCTGGGATTCATAAATTCCAATGCCCTGGATCAGCTTATCCACACCCCCACCAGGGGCAGCAGTATCCTAGGCCTGGTCATTACTGACATGGGCGACCGGTGTTCCACACCAGAGGTCAGTTCTTTGTTGGTCAGATCTGACCACAAGCTAATCACCCTAGACATCCACATCTCGGCCCCATCCCCCATAAGGGAAACCACCATAAAAAATTTCTCCAAAGCCAACTTGAAACTTCTTAAGAACAAAATTTTAAGGATGCTTATTCCAACAATAAAAGCACATTTAAATGTGGAAGATGTAGTCAGTGTAGGTTTGTCTACACTGGGGAGGAATTTTATTTGACAAATAGGGAAATACATATCAAAAGTAGAGGGTATGCTAATTGTGAAACAAGTGGTTTGGTTTATTTGGCAACATGTGGACAATGTAGTTCGTTCTATGTTGGCAAGACTGAGAGAAAGCTCAAACAAAGGACTTACGAACATGATTATAACATTAGAAAAAACAATGAGACTAGTGCCTTGTTTAAGCGTTCTCAGAACTGCACAAAAGCTAACTTTAGATTTTTTTGTAATAGAGGTAGTCAATATTGACCTGAGGCGTGGTCTTTGGGAAACTAGGCTTGAGTACAGGGAATTATATTGGCAGTTAATTTTAGAAGCCACTAAGAGCCCTGGTTTAAATGACATGGTGTCATTGAAACCTGTACTCAAGCTTAGAGCAGCCAAATTATGAGTACTAGGTACACATTTCAACATCATTATTGTTTTTGTACTTATATTCAAGTATTTCAGTACATATATATTATTTACTTATGGTAGAATCACTATTTCATATTGTGTAATTATTTTATTTATACATTTTCATAATTTTTATTCACTACATTGTTTTTTTAACGGAAAACAGTCCCAGATTTAAGGGGTTATATATACAAAAACAACTTTTAATAAACATTTTGATACATATTTTATTTAGTAATATAAGCATTTTAGTGCCTAGATGATTAACATTTTTCAGTTGGTTTTGAATCTATAAATTTATTAATTTATTAATTTATTCATTGCCTATGTTCACCTCATTGGTTGTTAGAGAATTTAAATCAACTTTGTCTGTTTTAGTTTTTACATCTGATGAAGTTTTTGGATGAAAATGTGTGGATATTACAGGAGCGTTAATGTTTTTTGTTTGTGCTGACTTTGTGCTTTCTTTGTATGGTGCTCATTAAACTGTGTGACATTTCGTGAAGACGTGGTATCCAGTGCTTTTTCATTGTTTTTCACGCTTGTTAAGACAGAAGTGGCAAACTTCACAACACCCATGCAGACAGACAATAGAGGTCTGACTGCTGAATCCTACACAAATGCACTTTATAAGCACTTACACGAGTGCATGGATCATGCTATCCCTAACAGAACCAAGGTGCTATCCTCCAAAAAAAGGAAGCCAATTTGGTGGTCCCCTGCCATAAACAAACTCCACAACAGAAGAAAGAAACTGTTGCAAAAAAGAGTAAAATCCCATGATTGGAAGAACTCCCTGGTCAGCTTCAGTAAGAAGCTGAGATCCTTCATAAAATCCTCCAAAGCTAGTTACGAAAACAAAATCGCCACTGATTCTAAAGATAACTACGAAGCATTCTATAGCTATGTCAAGAATCTCAATAGCAACACTCAGATCTGCTCTGAGTTACAGCACAATGGCACTAAATATACAGAACCAACTGATATTGCCAACGTCCTGGCAGGTAGGTTCAGTGCTAACCTTACCCCCCTCTCACCCCCTAAAGGGCCTATCTCTATACCGGAAGAATGCAAGGTTCCTGTAATCACAGCTGCACAGGTAAAAACCACACTCTCCAAAGCCAAGAACACAGCATCCATGGAACATGACAACATCCCAGGCTGCATTCTACACAAACTGCAGAATGAACTGACACCCCACCTAAGCACCATGTTCAATCATAGCCTCACCTCAGGCTTTGTGCCCACTGAATGGTGCACAGCAAAGGTTATCCCACTCCACAAAGAGGGAGCCACCACGGACCCTGGGAACTATCGCCCCATTAGCCTAATGAGCCTGGTCTGCAAGGCCATGGAATGCATCATCATGGATCTTATACACAAAGACATTAGTAATCTCCAAACTATGGACCCCACCCAGTTCGGGTTTGTAAAAGGCAGTACAAGTCTCCTAAACCTGATAGACTTCTTTGAAGCAGTCACCAAAGACATAGACAAGGGTAAAGTGGTTCACACAGCCTATCTAGATCTCGCCAAGGCTTTTGACACCAACCCTCACTCTGGAATTATAGATAAATTCACTTAACTAGGTGTAAATCCTTATGTCACAAGATGGGTTGGTAACTGGCTCACTGACAGAACCCACATTGTGAAAGTAGCAGACTCTAAATCCGACTTCAGACCAGTGACAAGTGAAGTACCACAGGGTTCAGTCCTGGGTCCTCTCCTGTTTAGAATCTACTTTTCTGAAGTACAGGCTAACACAGAAGGTCTTTGGCTAATGAAATTCACAGATGACTGCAAACTAGGAGCCATAATCAAAACTCCTAATGATGTGGACATCCTACAAAAGGGCCTCACAGAGACAGATGCCTGGTTTCAAAGCCATGGCCTCAGGTTCAATGCCAAAAAGTGCATTGTAATCCCCTTTGGTAAAAACTCTGTACCCATGAGCTACCACATAGGTGACAGTCTACTTAACACCGAAAGTGTGATAAAAGACCTTGGGACACAGGTGGACAGTAGTCTCTCCTATGATAATCACATCACCACAGAAGTCAGAAAATCCTTCTATGTGGCAGACCTCATCACAAAAGGTTTCTCATCCAGGAAAAAAGAGGTCATTGTTCCCCTCTAATCATCACTCATTAGACCCATTATAGAGTACAATGCCCCTTTTGGTATGTACCTCACAATACATCTACAACAACTGGAAAGGCCGCAGAAATACCTCACAAAGAGGATTACTGGCCTCAAACAGATGCCCTATGCAGACTGTCTCAAAAAACTCCAACTTTACTGTGTTGCATATCGCCTACTCAGAGGCGATCTCTGCCTACCGTACAAAGCTATGTCAAACCCAGAACTGTTGGACATGCTCCACGTAAAGAAATCCCAATCCCTCTGAGCTACACACTCTAGGGACCTAAACCTTGTCACTACAATAAACAAAACATGCTGGAGGGATAGATCCTGTCTCAGAGACTTCCCATACTCTGAAACAAATTACCTATCTATATCAAACAAAGCTCCTCATTAGCACTCTTCAAGAAAAATCTTGATGATTGGATGGGAAATAGGAAATTCACCCTGGGGATCACCTCTGTGGCTCTGCTTGACAGGAGCACAGGAAAATAATTTTCTTGGGTGGCGAAAGCCAGGGTACCTTTTTGGCTAGGCTTATATAGACCCTAGGGCGAATATCCTAGTACCTACCTATGGACCTATGAATGTGTTACTACTTCTTCTGGACTTGTGACTGATAATTTGAAGGTAAAACCATGTCATAAACTTACTTGAGTATGCATTGCATTAGATGATGTTCATCATTCCCACTGCCACAGTGGTATTTTGGGTTATCTGGCAAGGTAAGCCAGTACTGGCCAGCTTTCAAAATCTCAGACTCCTTCTCCCTCTCTCTCTCTCCTTGTGATGGCTGATAGGCTGACCATATCTTGAGAGGGAAACCTTCAACTGTCACAGGAAGTGAATGTTCAGTTTTTTTTTCTGCCATCCAAATAAAGTCCTTTGACTCCACAGGATCCAGTGCCAATTTTTCCAGCTTAATGCTCAGAAAAGCACATTTTTTTTTGGGGGGGGGGCTTTCATCTCATTTTATTATTAGATTTATTATTCCCTTTCTATTTTTATGTTTATTTAAAAATATTTATTTTAATATTTTATTTCTGTAAGTGTTTACAGTAACTCCTGTATGGATTTCTCCTTGTAACAGTAGTTATTTGGTTTCTATCTTTGACAAATGCTTGTTTTTACTGTTTCTGAAGAAACTTTCACTATTCCTCTCAGAATTGCAGTGTTGTACATGTAATGTTAGACAGTAGGAGCTGTTTCATGCAGTCAGAACCGCAAATTAATCACTCATGTCTTTACTTTTGTTACTCTGCTTTATTTTCATATTTTGACAGGAAAATATTGTAGGACTTAGATTTTTCAGGATTTATACATTTTGCTTTATACATAGCTCTGCTCTGTGCATTTTTAATATCAGATTGGGATTTTACTGCAAATGAAGTTATTTGAAAGTAATGTGGAGATTTTACTATCTCTTTCAAAAAAAACAATTTAAATTGCAATTAAATATTATTTTATGGCAATTTAATGTGGTCAAAGTGTGTGGTTATAATTTTTAACACTGGTTTGGCACATTGATTACTTTGGAGTTTTGACTTAGTGTACTGGAAATTTTTTAAATTCTGTCAATTGTAAGAAAATTCTGAACACGTTTGCAGTTTGGCTCAGTTTAGTTGTGGGGGGACATATTTATTACTGGAAACTTTTAAGTGCTCATTGTGATACATTATCCAGTACTGTCAATTTATTATTCTGGCTGGTGTTCTCTCCTCTGACTTGATGGATCTTAACCCTGGTATCCCTCCATTAAACCTGGTTGGACCTAAAAGGAAAAAAAAAAGAAAAGAAATACGCCTCAGCCTACGGGTTAGTGATTCTGTCAGGGCCACTGCTCAGCCCACAGAACACTAATCCTTTGTCCTGTCTCCCTCTAGTGTAGCTTTGATGACTACAATGGAACAGGGTTTAAAAACATCCTTTGGAGCTGTTGTAGCACCTGGCACAGGTATGAGAGAACCAATTCCTTTAGGTGTTGGAGTAGTCTGTGGTAAGAGACCCCTTGCCAGACATAATAGTTTGTCCTCAGATATCTTATCTAGTAGTGAAGCTCACAAAAAAAAAAAAAAAAAACAGGAGCTTCATTATATTGCTAGTAATCAGATTATTGCTGTTTATAAGGCTGATGTGGGGTTCCTTGGCTAAGAGGGTTTTGCAGAGAGGCAATTATGTTGGTTGTGTTTCCATACATGGTTCTTGTGCTAATTTGGCTGTAGATCTTTCTTTTGTTTCAGCGAATGATGAGGAATCTGATGAGGGCAATGGTGATTTCCTTGTTGACAGTGAGTCCATTCACTCGGATTCTCCTGAAGGTGAACCTGAGCTTATGTCCAAACAAATGTTAACTTGTCCTATATGATTACTAGATTTAGTGATGTTTTTGCTTGAGAGCAGTCAGGAACTACCCCATAGCTAGTCAGAGTATATGACCTTATAGAGGACGAGATGCTCAATCCTGTTGCTATCCCCCTCTTTTACTGGTCTCAGAAGATGTTTTTAAAGCTGCCTGCAAGACATCACTATCTATTCTAGCATGACTGCTGACCCAGCTGTGGTTTCCCAGGTTTCCTGAGCAAATAGAAAAATCATTGGCTTCATCTAATCCAGTGCCCCCGATAGAGAGGGAAATGGTTAGATCTTCAGGGCAAAGAAATGTCTCTTTCTAGTAATCTAGCATTTAGAATGTTAAATTATTAAGACTATTTGTGGAAATTTATTTTACAGTGTGCATACAATTTGAATGATATTACTGCATCCTTACTTGCAGTGCAAAAGTCTTATATGAATGAAATTGTTTCTAATTAGACTCAGGCTTTGAAACATGTTTTGAGAGGTGTGCTTGAGTGTGCAGATACAGTTTGACAAACTGCTGCTTCTTCTGTTGTATTCAGATGGTATGCTTGGTTACATAGCAATGCAAAATCCAAAAAACAGGGTGAAGCCAAGGTTCATATGCAGGAAACAACAAATAATAAATAAAAATGAACTCAGCAACGTGAAAATAAAATAATTTAATATATAAGCAACAGCAAAGCTTTCGGGAAAACATCGAGGAAGGGTTGTTTTCCCGAAAGCTTTGCTGTTGCTTATATATTAAATTATTTTATTTACATGTTGCTGAGTTCGTTTTTATTTATTACGCTTGGTTACATAATCAGAATTTGTCTGATGATTTAATAGCCAACATTTTGAATGCACCTTTAAGTTCTGAATTGGAGTTTGGGCCCTCTGTTACACACCTTCTCAAACAGATGGATGATAAAGGCAGATCAATTCATGGGATTGCCATGAAAGGAGATACTGCCAGCACAGCTATCTGGAATTTTGTAAATAATTAATATGTCATTTGTGAATATCAAAATGATTTATATAAGATGCTTGTGGTACAACTGTATTAGAACTGCATGTCATGTGTATATCAAACTGGTTTGAACAGATGTGTGTTAAACAGGTATTTTGTAAAGTGTTTGCATTTGAAGTGTGACCACAGTGTGCCCTGCTGGAAGAGAACAGAAGTGTACATGCACTGTTGTAACTATCTAAATGTATATATTTTAATAATGGAAACTGGAAAACAGAAGGTTAACTTCAGTTCAGTAAATTTTAGGAAAATAGCTTAAATTAAATTACTTTATAGGGTACGCAATAAAATATGGTATCTTTCAGTTTTCAATGTAGCTAGAGACACAGTGTATGTGCTGAGAAGCTTTTTGTATTGTCTTTAGGGTGGATTAATTACTAGTCTTGAAAGCATGAAGGAATGCAATTTTTTTATGACTTTCAGCATCTGCCACAGATGTAAGGTCTATGTATTTTCACAGGTAGATGCTAAATCCTGCCAGGTTCCAGCAGTGATAGTTTCTCCTGGGAACTAGAGTCAGATGACAAGAAGTGATGTAATTCTGCAAGCTATACCAGCAGTAATATTTCAGATATTAATTTGAGAAATCTGGTAGTGAGACAGGGCATTCTATATTCTGTCATGGACCTAACAACAATTAGAAGATCCATTCACCACATCTGCGTTGCTCTAAGTAAGTTGCTAGGTTATAGTAATTCTCTTAGAGATAGTCAGGAATATAGCAAAGCTTAGTTTTGATATTTTTCTTTATTTATTTGAGACTGTCCTACAATGTTGTTTTAAATATTTCCTGTGGTTATGAACTCTGATGTCGCTGTGAATATATATTTAGTATTATCTTGTTCTTTTATTATATATTATTAAATATATTTAAACCTTTCATTGTGGCTGATCTGTGTTAAGATATTTAAGCTTTGAGAATACTTGCATATTTATTTGGTGATACTGTGTGGGCCACTATTATTAGCCTTGCTCATTGTCAAACTACCATTTGTATTAGTATTGATATTACACAGTAAAATTGGACACCCTTTGCTAAGGACCTTAAAGTAGTTGATAAGGGCTTCTGGTGGCAGTGAGTACTACCTTATAGTCTGGGCAGAAGGGTGCATAGCTAGTAAACCTGTGCCAGCTTTTCCCAGGTGTGTGTGTGTGTGTGTGTGTGTAAAACAAATCTCCAAGACTGTGTGTGCATGTGTGTGAGTGTATGTGTGTGTGTGTGTGTGTGTGTGTGTGTGTGTGTGTGTGTGTGTGTGTGTGTGTGTGTGTATGTTAGCTACTTGGGCAGGGACATGAAGCACTGGTTGGAAAGAGAGAATGTTGGAGGACTTGGCTTGGAACTCTGGCTAAGGACTCAACTCTATATCTGTACCAATGGGGAGTCTTACTGGGGATCTGGAGAAAGAGTGAGAAAGCAGCCCCGGACTGACTATGGTCTCTGTGTGCTCTTAAGGGAAATTGCACTTTATGCAGAGATCTGTATTTGGAAATACTGTGTGTACTTGTTAATCTCCTAGTGAACTTCCCCCACTGTTGCGGATGTGGAGGGGTCATAACAGGGCAATCCAGGATGTTTCAAGTACCCAAGTTCTCCACAAACAAGCCATCTTCCTTCAAGTGGGAAGAGCAAACAAACATCCTAGCCAAAGAGAAGTCAGGGATCCAAAAGGAAATAGCAGGAGGATAATTCCTCAAAGCCAAACAAGAGGGGTTCCTTTTCAAAAAAGAATGAACCCCCTGCAAACGAATGACTGTGCTGAGTCACAATGCATCATCCCCCCCCCATCATTCTCTTCCTCCTTCCCTCAGGCTCTCTCTAAACTCTGCAGCCTCACTGCAGGTAGTCTCAGACAAATGGGTTCTGAGAATAATTTATAGAGGATGCACTTGGCAGTGGATTAGAAAGTCCCCTTCCTTTTCAAGGGAATTCCCCTACACCCACCAGACCAGACAGAGCTGTTTCTTCCAGTGTTCCATTACACTGTTGAAACAGGGGTCATAGCATCAATGCCTATGACAAAGAAAGGAAAATGATTTTACTTCAGAATCTTTTTGGTACCAAAAAAGGAGCACTCTTGGTAACCAGTCCTAAATTTGTCCTTTTTAAAAAACGTTTTCAAAAGTTTTAAATTCAAAATGCTCACCTTAAAGCTGGTCCTAGCTTTGCTTCCAGACTGCTGTTTCATGCTGACTCTAGATCTCAAGGACACTTACAATTATATTCCTATTATTAACAATTTCAAGAAAAGTTTGAGATTTACTGTCTTTGACCTACATTATCAGTTTTCTGCATTATTCTTTGGGCTATCTACTGTACCTAATATATTTATAAAGTGTCGGGTCCCAGTGGTTGCCTATTACAGAACTGTAGGCATCCGCATTTTTCCTTATTTAGACAAATTACTGATCTGTGCAGATTCTGCATCCAAATGCTTGGAGTCCTTAGACAAGGTCATATCCCTCCTTTCCCACCTGGGCTTCAAATTGAACCTTTAAAAGTCCTTTCTCACACCCTCTCAACAAATTGTTTTCCTGAGGTTTTTAACAGACACATTAAAAAGGGTAGCATTTCTTCCAGAAGACACAATTCTGATTTATCATGGCATTTTCTTGGATTTCTGTCTTCTAGACATGATCTCGGCATGAAGCTCCTCAAATTTCTAGGCTTCATGTCATCAATGAGTCTCATGATGCCAATAGCTAGACTACTCATGAGAAAAATTCAAAGGTACTTGAAGAATTGTTGGCCCCAACACCTTCATCTCTCTGGTTTCCAGGTACTGGCACTGGGATTTGTGAAACAGGAACTGCAGTGGTGGAAGAACCAATTGTCTCTGAATCCAAGATTCACTTTCTGTTTTCAGACCCAAGTCCTTTCTGTCCAGATGGACTCTTCAGACTTTGTGTGGAGAGCAGTGTCCATGGGAATTCCAAGTGAAGGCTTGTGATGTTAAAACCACTACTATCTATGGTCAGATCCAGGCTGCAAGATACTATGGAATTTTTAAATATCATTCAAGATACACAATTGGAATCAGACTGGTTGCTTTGTACATTGGACGTGACTTCCCTTTATACAAGCATACCACATGATGCTGGTTTATCAGCTATTGCATATTGGTTAGATCGATCCCAATTATATACTCCGGGATTCAACAATTTTTTAATAAAATTGACCCAATATGTGTTAACCAAAAATATTTTCTACTTTGAAGGCCAAGCATATTGGCAAGTCAGAGATACAGCCATGGGAGCATCTTTTGCTCCATATATGCAGATTTGTTCATGGGATTTTTCGAAGAACAATTCATATATGATACTCATAAAAACATCTTTATGCAAGAATTGGATATTTGGAGACGATATTTAGATGATTGTTGGATGGTGTGGTGGGGCGATGCGACTTTGGCACATGAGTTTGTCAAATATTTGAATAACAATACATGGGATATCCAGTTTACTCTAACTATGCAACACCAAGAAATTTTTTTTTGGATCTATTAGTCTCTCGACAGGCTGATCAAACTTTGGCAACTCGTGTTCACAGGAAATTTCCACAATATAATACACTTTTGCATGCATCAAGTTATCACCCCCACCACATCATCAACAACATCCCCAAATCTCAATTTTTACATATGAAACGTATTTGTTCTTCCCAAGAATCCCACTCAGAATGTGAACAAGATTTGAGTAACAGATTGGCAAGTAGAGGTTACACTAGTTATCACATTACCCAAACTATTAATGAAGTTAAAGATATGCCTAGATCACAACTTTTACAATATAAACATTCACATGACAGACCCAATACATTAACATCTCAACCCATCAGATTTGTTACTACATTTGGAAGCAATACACCTTCATTTAGAGATATTATCAACAACCATTGGGATATTTTGTAGGCTCATGAACATTTGAACGATATATTACCAGAAAGATGTGCTTTTTCCTATCATAGGGGGTAGAACTATCAACTCTAATTTTATACATTACAAAAGGTATAATCCGTCTATACCCATGCAGACAACCTTATTTGGTGACCTATTGATAGGTTGTGTTCCTTGTGGTCATTGCAGTGCATGCAGATACATATTTAAGACTAAAGAATTTACTAGTTGTAACACCTCTAAGGTATACCAGATAAAAATTTTTGGTAACTACAGTACTGGCTGGGTGATCTATTTGGCCACGTGTACATGTTTCTCTTTCTACGTAGGCCAAACTTCCAGACTATTCAGACATCGGATAAGTGAACACCTCAGCGCTATCAGAAATCATAAAATTTCTAATGCTTTATACAAACATACTATGATTCACAAAACCGCACAATTCAAATTCACCATCATTGATAAAACTGAGGTGCATAGAAATCTTAAAGCAGGCTGGCATGACAGATTAGATAATATGGAATCCTCATGGATTACCAGGTTAGGAGCTTTATTCAAACCTGGTTTAAATGAAACAAATTAGTCATTTGGAGCCAGCTTCTGATTTTGCTGATTTTTTGATTTTTTGTTAATGTCATAGGATTTATTTTTCAAGTTCATTGTCTATATATTTTTATTCACAATTTGTACATATTTGTTTTTTAGGGTGTATATGCCTTTAATATTTCTGGATATATAAGGATATACCAGGATGTGCTATCCATACTATTTTTGTTGCACTGAGGAAGGCTGGTCTCACAGCGAAAACCGGTTTGCAGTATGAAGTTTTCAGATATTGCCAAAATAAATTAGATTTAGGCACTCTTCTCCCTTGTGCTGGTTCGTTTTTGTTGTACTCTGATGCTCATGGTTTGATCCGTGCACTTGTTCTACCTTGCGTGTGTTTGGTTTGTTCGTGGTCTACTCTCTCACACGCCTGGGAGAAATGGCAGCAGAATTTGTGGCTTGATGCTCATCCATGGTTATTCGTATATTATTTCATCATATTAGGAACGGTTTTGGTCTCCTCTGGTATTGTTTTATTTGGATATTTATTTTTGGACATTTATCATTTGTGTGTGCTTGGCGTTCACTCTATTCTACAGTCTGGATATTACTGGGCCTACCTCGGAGAACGCCATTGACTTTCCCTGATGTTGAGCAGCATAACCACTGACTTTCTTTGACGAGGAGTGGCTTAATTACATTTATGAGGTATTTATAAGTATGGATGGCTGACTATCGGGCATCTTTTTTCACTTATGGGAAGATCGTTAGTGTTATCACACAGTATTGAACTGGGTGCATAAGCCGCGACTTCGGGTACAAACCTTTTTGCCTACATACTGGACTAGATGGTGTTTCTGATCAAACCGAAAACAAATTCAGCATTTTGGCCATAATTAAGACTGTTATACAAAGCAAGGGACTCAGCTTTCATGTCAGGATCTAATAAATATTATTTTGTTGATTTTTTGACCTTCTAACAGAGTGGGTGTATGGACTTTTGTGATTTAACAATTGGTTTGATGCACCTCACTTTATGGTTTGGATCTAGTAAATATATATTTTTATATGTGTTTGGTTCAGATTTTTTCTATGAACCTTGGAGTCATTTGGGACATGCATTGGAACATTATATGAGGATATAATAGACATGTGTTCAACCAGGAACAGTCTTTTTTCTGATGTAATGATTTATAAGGTATCAGTACCTGTCGAAACATCGAACATAATTTTTGAACTTTAATCTCTCTGAGCTGTTGTCAACAGTTGGGACTATTTATACATCTAACATATATAATTTTTGTTTATTGACATGTGAATCTAGTGCATTTGGCAGCATATGTAATTTTGATTCATCTTAAGTAGTCAGTCATAGTCTACATTGTGCCTTTTTGTTATATCTATATGCTTATGTTGATTATGGATATCGATCAAAGCTATAGACAATTTTATACATTTATGCAACGAATAGACCTCTAGTAGGTTGAAGTTTTTTGGTGTAAGGGTTCTATACAGAGCTTGAGGAGTTTGGTGTGTATGTATATTTTGGCAGTTCATGTAAGAATTCAACATTCAATGCCTTTTTTGATTAGTAGGTTATACATCCTATATTCAATTAAGGTAAAGCCACGGATATGTGGAATACTGTCTATATTTAGAACATATGAGTGCAACAGGACCCATCAACCTTTTCTTTGCTGTCTTACATTTAAAAATATATATTATTTATAAGTGGCATTCCTTGATGACCACTACCATTGGTTGATTTATTAACATATGATATTGGTGGCTTAGATGCAGTTAGCCACCAGCAATTAACAATTACATATAATTTCCATTCAAACTTGGTGTAACATACTGGCGGAGATGTAGGTCAGCCAACATTTTACATTTTGCCAACTAATAACAAAATATATTTTCTCATCAAGTTTGGAATAACACATTGGCTGAGATGTAGGATGGCCAAAAATTTTTTTCTTTTAGTTCATATATTGGTATTGGTTGATCTATTGGAATTTTATGATACATCTCTTATATGACAGTAGTTGAGACGAAGGTCAGCTACTTATATCAGATGAATTGGCAATCCAGTATATATATTTGAATAATATGATTATTTCATCATATTAGGAATGGTTTTGGTCTCCTCTGGTATTGTTTTATTTGGATATTTATTTTTGGACATTTATCATTTGTGTGTGCTTGGAGTTCACTCTATTCTACAGTCTGGATATTACTGGGCCTACCTCGGAGAACGCCATTGACTTTCCCTGATGTTGAGCAGCATAACCACTGACTTTCTTTGATGAGGAGTGGCTTAATTACATTTATGAGGTATTTATAAGTATGGATGGCTGACTATCGGGCATCTTTTTTCACTTATGGGAAGATCGTTAGTGTTATCACACAGTATTGAACTGGGTGCATAAGCATGACCGGTACAAACCTTTTTGCCTACATACTGGACTAGATGGTGTTTCTGATCAAACCGAAAACAAATTCAGCGTTTGGCCATAATTAAGACTGTTATACAAAGCAAGGGACTCAGCTTTCATGTCAGGATCTAATAAATATTATTTTGTTGATTTTTTGACCTTCTAACAGCGTGGGTGTATGGACTTTTGTGATTTAACAATTGGTTTGATGCACCTCACTTTATGGTATGGATCTAGTAAATATATATTTTTATATGTGTTTGGTTCAGATTTTTTCTATGAACCTTGGAGTCATTTGGGACATGCATTGGAACATTATATGAGGATATAATAGACATGTGTTCAACCAGGAACAGTCTTTTTTCTGATGTAATGATTTATAAGGTATCAGTACCTGTCGAAACATCGAACATAATTTTTGAACTTTAATCTCTCTGAGCTGTTGTCAACAGTTGGGACTATTTATACATCTAACATATATAATTTTTGTTTATTGACATGTGAATCTAGTGCATTTGGCAGCATATGTAATTTTGATTCATCTTAAGTAGTCAGTCATAGTCTACATTGTGCCTTTTTGTTATATCTATATGCTTATGTTGATTATGGATATCGATCAAAGCTATAGACAATTTTATACATTTATGCAATGAATAGATCTCTAGTAGGTTGAAGTTTTTTGGTGTAAGGGTTCTATACAGAGCTTGAGGAGTTTGGTGTGTATGTATATTTTGGCCGTTCATGTAAGAATTCAACATTCAATGCCTTTTTTGATTAGTAGGTTATACATCCTATATTCAATTAAGGTAAAGCCACGGATATGTGGAATACTGTCTATATTTAGAACATATGAGTGCAACAGGACCCATCAACCTTTTCTTTGCTGTCTTACATTTAAAAATATATATTATTTATAAGTGGCATTCCTTGATGACCACTACCATTGGTTGATTTATTAACATATGATATTGGTGGCTTAGATGCAGTTAGCCACCAGCAATTAACAATTACATATAATTTCCATTCAAACTTGGTGTAACATACTGGCGGAGATGTAGGTCAGCCAACATTTTACATTTTGCCAACTAATAACAAAATATATTTTCTCATCAAGTTTGGAATAACACATTGGCTGAGATGTAGGATGGCCAAAAATTTTTTTCTTTTAGTTCATATATTGGTATTGGTTGATCTATTGGAATTTTATGATACATCTCTTATATGACAGTAGTTGAGACGAAGGTCAGCTACTTATATCAGATGAATTGGCAATCCAGTATATATATTTGAATAATATGATTATTTCATCATATTAGGAATGGTTTTGGTCTCCTCTGGTATTGTTTTATTTGGATATTTATTTTTGGACATTTATCATTTGTGTGTGCTTGGAGTTCACTCTATTCTACAGTCTGGATATTACTGGGCCTACCTCGGAGAACGCCATTGACTTTCCCTGATGTTGAGCAGCATAACCACTGACTTTCTTTGACGAGGTGCGGCTTAATTACATTTATGAGGTATTTATAAGTATGGATGGCTGACTATCGGGCATCATTTTTCACTTATGGGAAGATCGTTAGTGTTATCACACAGTATTGAACTGGGTGCATAAGCAGCGACTTCGGGTACAAACCTTTTTGCCTACATACTGGACTAGATGGTGTTTCTGATCAAACCGAAAACAAATTCAGCGTTTTGGCCATAATTAAGACTGTTATACAAAGCAAGGGACTCAGCTTTCATGTCAGGATTTAATAAATATTATTTTGTTGATTTTTTGACCTGCTAACAGCGTGGGTGTATGGACGTTTGTGATGTAACAATTGGTTTGATGCACCTCACTTTATGGTTTGGATCTAGTAAATATATATTTTTATATGTGTTTGGTTCAGATTTTTTCTATGAACCTTGGAGTCATTTGGGACATGCATTGGAACATTATATGAGGATATAATAGACACGTGTTCAACCAGGAACAGTCTTTTCTCTGATGTAATGATTTATAAGGTATCAGTACCTGTCGAAACATCGAACATAATTTTTGAACTTTAATCTCTCTGAGCTGTTGTCAACAGTTGGGACTATTTATACATCTAACATATATAATTTTTGTTTATTGACATGTGAATCTAGTGCATTTGGCAGAATATGTAATTTTGATTCATCTTAAGTAGTCAGTCATAGTCTACATTGTGCCTTTTTGTTATATCTATATGCTTATGTTGATTATGGATATCGATCAAAGCTATAGACAATTTTATACATTTATGCAACGAATAGATTTCTAGTAGGTTGAAGTTTTTTGGTGTAAGGGTTCTATACAGAGCTTGAGGAGCTTGGTGTGTATGTATATTTTGGCCGTTCATGTAAGAATTCAACATTCAATGCCTTTTTTCGATTAGTAGGTTATACATCCTATATTCAATTAAGGTAAAGCCACGGATATGTGGAATACTGTCTATATTTAGAACATATGAGTGCAACAGGACCCATCAACCTTTTCTTTGCTGTCTTACATTTAAAAATATATATTATTTATAAGTGGCGTTCCTTGATGACTACTACCATGTGGTTGATTTATTAACATATGATATTGGTGGCTTAGATGCAGTTAGCCACCAGCAATTAACAATTACATATAATTTCCATTCAAACTTGGTGTAACATACTGGCGGAGACGTAGGTCAGCCAACATTTTACATTTTGCCAAATAATAACAAAATATATTTTCTCATCAAGTTTGGAATAACACATTGGCTGAGACGTAGGTCGGCCAAAAATTTTTTTCTTTTAGTTCATATATTGGTATTGGTTGATCTATTGGAATTTTATGATACATCTCTTATATGACAGTAGTTGAGACGAAGGTCAGCTACTTATATCAGATGAATTGGCAATCCAGTATATATATTTTTGAGAGCAGCTATTGATTTTTGGGCCTTTGTTGTTATATTTTCCTCTAATGATGTGACTACAGATCGGACATTGACATCCATATGTTCTTTTGAGATTATCTGTTTGGAGGCACTTTATAATACACAGCAACCTCAAGCTGGTTGGTATGTTTACATCTTCAGAAGATACTTTAGATCTGGCGATCCTAGACCTGTTTTGATAAATATTGTGTGTTATCGCCACCTGGTACATATATTTTCTATTGTCATTTAGTTTTGAATATATTGCAGCTATTTGTGGCACCATGGACCTGAAAGGTATCTTACAAGGGTTATCTGCAGATAAGGATAATTTGGATGTTTTTGGTTTAAACCCATCTGGTCCTGGTGATCCTAATACCAACAAGGGGGATGGTAAACATCTTTGTAGCGTACTGTTTCAGAAAATAACTAGAAATATGAGAACTTTAAGAGCCAATATTTGGCATTTGAAGTTAGTCAAGGCATATAAATTGAAAAATATTACACCTAGAGGGTTAAGAATTCATATTCAACCTCTTGTGGGTTTGATTGATGAACAGGTGTCCAAAAACTGGGCACAAAACCAACACAGAGCCTCTATGTTATTTCTTGACACCCTTATCTCCTATTATGAACGTTTGATTGACTCTCAGACTATAGAAATTCATAATAATTGTCTAGAGGCTCAAGTTTTTGTGTCTGAAGACTTTTATAATAATTATTTAACAAATATGGCCAAAGATTTAGCCACATTAGAAGAGCAATTATTCAAAAAGAAAACACAAAAATTCCAACGTGCTATGGCTGACTATGAAAAAGGGAAACCTTTTGTCACTCGAAAAAGTGTCCGATTTTTTGATTCCGGTAACAAAGTCAATAACAGGAGAAAAAGGCCTAGGTCTATACTCAGAAAAATCAATCAATAAGTGGCAC
The DNA here is from genome assembly GCF_019279795.1 of Protopterus annectens. Taxonomy (NCBI): domain Eukaryota; kingdom Metazoa; phylum Chordata; order Ceratodontiformes; family Protopteridae; genus Protopterus; species Protopterus annectens. Next base: position 533,738,414 of record NC_056737.1, on the reverse strand, counting down.
TTCTGAAGGTGATACATCTTCTGCCACAGATTATGACGGCCCTTCCAACCAGTAGTCCCCAGTGGCAAAACGAAAACAATCAGCAGACCCTTTAGACCCAGGACACGTAGAGGGGGCAGAAAACACAGGAAGAAGCACACACAGTTTACAACAGTTGTTATAGAAGATTGTGAGTCAATAAATAATGTGCATAACATATCTTCATTTGAATTGTCATCTGTCCATAATAAATTACTTAATAAGGGTCTAAACTTTGTGCCGACATATTTTGTCCCTGAACACATATTGGTCAATGAACTTAATGATTTCTGTAGATTGATTAACTTGAAAATATTTTTTTCAGATTCTGATAATTCTCAAAGATCTACTGGGTTCCAGTTTGGGAGATCAGATTTTCAACCTCCTATGGACAAACATGTAGCCATATTCAAGGAATGTGTCACCAAAGATTTACATTTTTCTCTAGGCTATCAGCCTATGAAACATAATTTAACTTGACAAGAACAACAAGCGCTACAGGAACTCAGTTCCAATCATAACATAGTTATTGCACCAGCTGATAAGGGGAAACACATTGTAATAATGGATTGGGTGATGTACCAAGTGGAAGCCCATAAACAACTATCTGATGCCCGGTTTTACATACATATGGTGGTGGACCCCACATCCAATTTCAAAACACACATTGATTCTTTTCTGGACCTGGCCACTGAGGAAGGTATTGTTAACAAACAAACATGCAAACAACTTAAAGTTTCTGATCCCATTCCTCAGTATCTATATTTGCTTCCAAAGATTCATAAACATCCGACATGTCCACCCGGTAGACCTATTGTTTCCAGGAAGGGATTTCTTACTGAACCTTTATCAGCATTTCTAACATATTATTTAAAACCACTACTATCTATGGTCAGATCCAGGCTGCAAGATACTACGGAATTTTTAAATATCATTCAAGATACACAATTGGAATCAGACTGGTTGCTTTGTACATTGGACGTGACTTCCCTTTATACAAGCATACCACATGATGCTGGTTTATCAGCTATTGCATATTGGTTAGATCGATCCCAATTATATACTCCGGGATTCAACAATTTTTTAATACAAATTGACCCAATATGTGTTAACCAAAAATATTTTCTACTTTGAAGGCCAAGCATGTTGGCAAGTCAGAGGTACAGCCATGGGAGCATCTTTTGCTCCCATATATGCAGATTTGTTCATGGGATTTTTCGAAGAACAATTCATATATGATTCTCATAAAAACATCTTTATGCAAGAATTGGATATTTGGAGACGATATTTAGATGATTGTTGGATGGTGTGGCGGGGCGATGTGACCTTGGCACATGAGTTTGTCAAATATTTGAATAACAATACATGGGATATCCAGTTTACTCTAACTATGCAACACCAAGAAATTGTTTTTTTGGATGTATTAGTCTCTCGACAGGCTGATCAAACTTTGGCAACTTGTGTTCACAGGAAATTTCTACAATATAATACACTTTTGCATGCATCAAGTTACCACCCCCGCCACATCATCAACAACATCCCCAAATCTCAATTTTTACGTATGAAACATATTTGTTCTTCCCAAGAATCCCACTCAGAATGTGAACAAGATTTGAGTAACAGATTGGCAAGTAGAGGTTACAATAGATATTGCATTACCCGAACTATTAATGAAGTTAAAGATATGCCTAGATCACAACTTTTACAATATAAACATTCACATGACAGACCCAATACATTAACATCTCAACCCATCAGATTTGTTACTACATTTGAAAGCAATACACCTTCATTTAGAGATATTATCAACAACCATTGGGATATTTTGTGGGCTCATGAACATTTGAATGATATATTACCAGAAAGATGTGCTTTTTCCTATCATAGGGGTAGAACTATCTACTCTCATTTTACACATTACAAAAGGTATAATCCATCTATACCCATGCCGATAACCTTATTTGGTCACCCATTGATAGGTTGTGTTCCTTGTGGTCATTGCAGTGCATGCAGATACATCTTTAAGACTAAATAATTTACTAGTTGTAATACCTCTAAGGTACACCAGATACAAATTTTTGGTAACTGCAGTACTGACTGGGTGATCTATTTGGCCACATGTACATGTTTCTCTTTCTACCTAGGCCAAACTTCCAGACCATTCAGACATCGGATAAGTGAACACCTCAGCGCTATCAGAAATCATAAAATTTCTAATGCTTTATACAAACATACTATGATTCACAAAACCGCACAATTCAAATTCACCATCATTGATAAAATTGAGATGCATAGAAATCTTAAAGCAGGCTGGCATGACAGATTAGATAATATGGAATCCTCATGGATTACCAGGTTAGGAGCTTTATTCAAACCTGGTTTAAATTAAACAAATTAGTCGTTTGGAGCCAGCTTCTGATTTTGCTGATTTTTTGATTTTTTTGTTAATGTCATAGGATTTATTTTTCATGTTCATTGTCTATATATTTTTATTCACAATTTGTACATATTTGTTTTTTAGGGTGTATATGCCTTTAATATTTCTGGATATATAAGGATATACCAGGATGTGCTATCCATACTATTTTTGTTGCACTGAGGAAGGCTGGTCTCACAGCGAAAACTGGTTTGCAGTATGAAGTTTTCAGATATTGCCAAAATAAATTAGATTTAGGCACTCTTCTCCCTTGTGCTGGTTCATTTTTGTTGTACTCTGATGTTCATGGTTTGATCCGTGCACTTGTTCTACCTTGCGTGTGTTTGGTTTGTTCCTTGTGAGGTCCTGAGGACACACAAAAGCACATGACCATAAAAGAGATGCCAGCATTGACTCATGTCTTAAAGGTTCTTCACCAGTTATGGACTCCAGGTCTTCTTCTAATGGTCACAGACAACATTACTGTGATGTTGTACCTGAACAAGCAAGTAGGTATGAGATTATAGCTTCTTTTCTGGGTAGCAAAAATGGCCTAGGAGTTGGCTTTGCAACATTCTTTGACTCTTTAGGCCTCATACATTCTGTCAAAGCAAAGCACAGTGGCAGATAGACTAAGCATATCTTGGACAGACACAAAACCTCATGAGTGTAAGCTTCAGGTAAAGGTCTTCCAGGACTTGATTCAGATGTGGGTGACACCACAATTACATCTGTTCACCTAATTTCAAAACAGACAACTGAAAAAAATCTTCTGAAACATCCTTGCAGACATACTTAGAAGACAGACATTCTATCATTTCCATGGTCAGAAATGTTCTTGCATGCATTTCCACCCTTTCCAATGATTCCCACAGTACTTCAAAGGATGCAGAGGTAATTACTAAAGATGATTTTGTAACCCACTTTTGGTCCAGGCAAAGGTAGTTCTCCCTTTTAATGAAACTGGCCAAGGGAAATTACCACAAGCTTCTTCACAGACTAGATCTGCTCATACAGCATCAGGTGTGAATGGTACATCCCTACTTAGAGCAATTGCAACTGACAGCCTGCATGATTCTATTTTTATACATTTTAGGCTCTTGTTCCATGAGGATGTGCAGTAGGTATTTAAAGTGGCAAGAAAATCTACAACTAGAAAATATTATGCTTACAAGTGGAAGAGGTTTTCTGGGTGGTGTTTAGCAAATAACAGAGATCATGAAAGGGTTTCAACTTCTCTGGTTTTGAAGTATTTATGTGAGCTACTTAGAGATGCTTTGTCATAAACTTTTATCAAAGTGTTTTTTTGGGGCCATCTCAGCTTGTCTACCCAGGAATTCTGCTCTTTTGTGTCTTCTTGTGGTCAAACAGTTTGTGAAAGGACTATTCCATATGTGACCCACTTGAAATCAAATTCTTCCTCACTGAGATCTCAACTTTATTCTTGAAAAATTGACTTTACCTCCTTTTGAACCTGCCTCGCAGACTGATTTATGGTTTATTACTTGGAAGACTATTTTACTCATTGCTCTAACATCTGCCAGGAGAGTCTCTGAGCTGCAATTTGAATCAAGCTGTCAATTTCAGAGTGTTCTACCCTGATCCAAAAAACAAGGGAAAAAAGATTCTACATACCTTGGATACACACAGGCAGCTCAGATATTACCTTGACAGAACAAAGCCCTTTACAAATGCTGAACAGCTGTTTGTCTCCTATATGAGAGCTAAGAAAGTTCAACCTGTCTCTAACAAACTATTGCATAATGGTTGCTCCCTGCTACTGTTTTTTGTTACTTCCACAATGGTAAATCCCTTCCAAGAAAGGTTAAGGCTGTCTTGACTAGTCCTTATCCTCTTTGATGGCATATTGGAAAGAAGTGGACCCTGGAAGCATTCTACAGGAAGCAACCTGATCCTCTGTTTATACTTCCACAAAGCACTACAAACTGGAGTCCTTTTCCACGTCCAGAGCAGGCTTTGCTTTGAGTATTCTTCAGGAGTTTCTGGATGCTTAGTCTTCCACCTACCAGGTAGGGTAAGTTATGGGGATCTACCCAAAATGCCACTGAGGCAGTGGAAATTTAGAACATAGTACAGTTGCCTAAGTTCTACTTGCCTGTAACAGTAGATAATTGAATTCCCCACTGACTCAGTGGTAGTACCCACCCACCATCCCTCAGATTATGCAAAGTTGAGGTGGGTTTCAATGTCTTTGATTCAGTTGTTGTTGGATTTGGTTTTTGTATGGTATTGTGATTGGCTGCAAATTTACTTTTGCTAGATGACTCTGTCTACAGTACTTTTCATCTTTGTGGAAATGAAAAAGCCTGAACACTGACTTTCTGTGACAGCTGAAGGTTTACCTCACAGCATATACTCAGCCAATCAGCTGTTACAAGAAGTCAGAGGAAGAGGAGTCTGAGTGTTTGAAGTTGGTCAGTACTGGGTTACCTTGGCAGATAACCCAAAATGCCACTGAGGCAGTGGGGAATTTGAACATCTACTGTTAAACATAAGTAGGAGTTATGCAGCTATACTTTCTAACATATTGCACCCTCATCTGCTCTGCCCTGACTTTACCAGAACTTCAAAAGATCACACAAGAGTTTTTCTCATTTGTAGAAAACTGGCTTTCCAATGCCCATCTTCTACTCAACCCCAGCAAAACCAAAATCCTTATTTTTCTGCCCCTCCACATCTAACCAATCTTCTACCCACTTCAGCATTCATGCCAAAAACACCATCAGCTCCCCATCAGAGCACATCAAATTCCTTGGTGTGGAGATTGACAACAGTCTCAAATTTGACCTACACATATCTCTTACCATAAAAAAACTCACAAAAAACTTGGGGTACTATATAGAAACAAACAATACCTAACCAAGACAGCCAGAACCGCCATTGCCAACTCCCAACTAATCTTTGCATTACTCTCCGCCTCTCCCATCCTCACCAACCTTAGACAGACTGACCTAAACAGACTTGAAACCTGTTACAATAAAATTGCCAGATTTGCAACTGCTGCATCCTACTGCAGCCACCATTGTAACCCACTTAGGGAACTTGACTGGCTGGAACTCCTACAACTTCTTCACCTAAACCAGCTCTCAATTGCCCACAAACTAGTAAACCTCCCCCACAAGATCCCATCTCTTCAAAACCTACTCTGACCTTACTACTCCTCTAGACCCCTACAATCCAGCTGCAAAAATCTACTTCTTACCACCAAACCCAAAAACACAGCAGGGGAATCCCTATTCTCTTGTGCTATCTCCAAACTATGGAACAACCTTCCCTCCTCCTTAACCAAAACACCATCCACCAGTCTATTCAAGACCACTCTCAAGTCTCACCTAAAAACTCACTGGCTCTGCCCCTGCTCCAACCCAGACTAACAAAACTCCTAGCATATAATACAGTACCATTTCTTTGTAATTCAGTCTGATTCTATACATGCTTATCAGCATAATTCTTACTGTTTATTTATTAATCACCTCATGCTGTAACAACAAGTGTAGTACTCAACAGCCATTGTATATTTTCTCTTCCTATTGATCTGTGTATACTACATGTCTTGCTTTTATGTAAACGTATTTGTTATTGTAAAAGTTACCATTGTAACATTTCTTATCAATATCTGTTGGAGCTTTTCTCCCTGGACCTCCGCTGAAAAAAGACCTGTGTCCAGTCGGAATTTCCCAGTAACAAATGCAAATAAATAAAATAAATAAATATTGCTTTATGCTCCTTCAGCAGTATTACATTTTCAGTTTCTCTCAAATTAAGGTTTCAGTTGTCATTGCTGGATATCTGTGCTTTGCAATGTATAAACTATTTTTTTTGTTGTCAATCTGTTACATGAAATGTTATTCACTGAGTCTCCCTCTGGAGCAACCCAGTTAAAAAAGCCGAAAATAAACGAACATGTTGCCAAATAAACAAATAAAAAAAAATAAAAAGAATTGAATCATCAAAAATGATAAGGTGGTAGAGGGTTGCTTTAAGTCATAGTTATATATTTTTCTGTTGAGCCTAGCAGCAAATGATTCCTAATCCAGTGCTTTATTTTTAAAAATCTTTTTTCTCCAATATCTCTCAATGAAATTGTTTGGTGATGCATACTTCTCAGATAAAATAATACCATATCCACATTAGACCACTACCTAATTGTATGGAATATAATAAAAATTCATAGTTAAGATTAAGATTCATTTTACAGTAAGAATTAAACTGCTTCAGCAGATGCATTGGCCACCAAATTCCATTCTGGTCATGAGACTGGCAATGTAAAAGAACATAAAACAAAAGAGGTTAAAGGCCTTCCAATATACATCCTACTTACAAGTCATGTTCACTGGATCAAATTGTAATGTTTCAAGCATCATGTTCAAACACAGCCACTTTTTCCTAAATATATCTGGCCTGGTTATCCCTACTTTGTAGTATCATGCAGTAGCATGCTTTGTAGTCACCGTTAAAGTGGACAGTATAATCACCATAATATTCTCCATTTTAAATCTACAAAAGGAGACTATTTAATGTAATAAATAATTAATAGAAGCATGTCCTGTCATTCAAGAAGTAGAGAAAAGTTATATGTAAATAACATCAGATATCTATTTCAAAAAAGTATTAGAATTGGGCAATCTACAATGATATCTGGAGGATCTGCAGAAATGCCTGTAAACCCTCTATAATACACTCAGTGTGCTTAGTGAGTCATTTTAATTAATTAGGTAGGAAGAAAAATAAAAACAACTAAAAGCCTTCTGTGCAAAGACTCTCTACCATAGGAACTTCATAATCTTAAGTAAGGAGTACCAGTTGTCCTTCAACTAACCACTTTTGCTACCAGCTATATAGAATATTCTGGTGTCCCATGTGACTGGATATAGGAGGTATGAAAAATATGCAGCTATTTATTCACCTCTCAAACTGTATGCTACTTTGGTAGTCATCCTTAACCTTTCATTACATAACTCATACATTAACTCTTTTCCAAGAGAAAGACTGCATACACTATCTACATGGGTACTGAAGGGCACTCTAAAGGTTCACTACAGATTTCTTGGTAAAATTTGCCCTGTTTATATAATTAGAAGTTCTGTCATATAATGTAATGTCTGTTGTGACACTAATTTTAATGTATACATGTAACGGTGGTGGTAAACAATCCCAAAAAGGTAAAACATTTCCCACTCCATTAATAGTACACCAAAAGGTGTCTACCTTACAAGAGGTAACATTGCCATTTTTGCATGGATCTAGCTCATAGCCAAACTGTTAACCTCTTCATTTTGCACATAGGATCACTGACATTAAGTTGGAACAAAAATATTGTCTTACCCTTTCGTTACATGTAGTTGTTATTTATTTTATACCATGTTACATTAGACTGAGCAAAATAATCATGTTCATTCCTGATGCTTGGCCAAATGTGTCCAGTCTCAAATCAGTAGCCCTGTAGTAGTGCTATGGATCCCTGCTTCACTGGTAATGGGCTGAAAAGCACTTTACTTGGAGCCCATATTGATGAATCAAAACGAATGAAAATGGAATCATCCAACAAAGTGTTCAAGCATAATATACTTCATCGCATGTGAGGGATTGGATCCCCCACAGCACTGAGACTATATCACTATTATATCTCTGTATGTCTGTCTGCCTATCTATCTCTGTCTATATATGTATCTGTTGACTAACTTCAAAATTGCACAATACCAGGGAAAAGAGAAAATTGCATTAAACCTAGTATTCTGTGATATCAACACTATCAGTACTCTTTTTTCAGTGTACATGTTAATCAGCAAAAATGCATTTGACTAACATGCACATGAGTAAAATGCATTTTGACTAGTGAATTGAATGTATGTATGTATGTGTATGTATGTATGTGTTAATATATATATATATATATATATATATATATATATATATATATATATATATATATATATATATATATATATATATATATATATATATATATAATATATATATATAGATATTATATATATATACATACATACACACACAGTGGATATAAAAAGTTTATACACCCCTGTTAAAATGCCAGGTTTTTGTAATATATAAAACATGAGACAACAATAAATCATTTCAAAACTTTTCTCACCTTTAATGTGACCTATAACCTGTACAATTCAACTGAAAAGCAAATCTGTTAGGGGAAAAATATAAAAAAATAAAAAACGTACAATACGCTGGTTGCATAAGTGTGCATACCCTTAAACTAATACTTTGTTGTGTGTGATCTCGGAGTTGGTATACTTAGTTGGGGGGTGGAGGTGTGAAGCCCCCCACGTGGGTGGGCTTTATTTGCTTCAGTTTGCTTTTTAAGTTTTGTTGGCTGATTGTTTACTTCCCAGGGTAAAATTTACAATGATCCGAATGTTCGTGAATATAAACTTTCTTTGTTTCCGTCTCACCGTTTTGCAACTCAGCATTATGGTAATTCATTATTTTGACATAGATCTATATATATATATATATATATATATATATATATATATATATATACACACACATGCAATAGACATTCAAAGAGTCAAAAGTTTGAATGCCAAGACCTGTACCATAATAGTTAAAATCAACATGATACAAATATACAACATTTCACCAAGATTCAAAACAAAATGAAGACTACTTGTTTGTAGGGAGGGCAAGCCACCTGTACAACCAACACCTTCTGCTAGCTATATACCAACTCTGAAATCACACTAGAGTAGAGAAAGGGCAAATTCCTTAATCCTCACTGTACCATAATCTCTTGCACCTAAACTGTGGGAAATTTCAAAAAGTTACAAGAAACTGCTAAAACAGTCTCCAACATAGGCTTTTACTAGAACTTCATCAGAGTTAAAAAACATGTACAAACTGGAGTTTAAAAACAGTGTCATGTAATCGCACGATTCTACTAACTCAGGATCTTGCTAATTTTCTTAAAGATACAGTGTATCTAACAATCATTAGAAAGAAACAATGTATATTGAAAATACAAAATGTGATCTGATTATTTAATTTATGTTATCATCTGCCTCAGATAGACTTGAAAACTTAAAACATGAAATAATAGTACTTCTATAATTCCATTAATGTCATCTCACAGCCTTTGTGCCAAAAGAAAACATTTAATGATTATGGATTCATTGAGAACAGGTGGTTTGTCAACACAAAGGCTTATTTGCCAACTAGACTCACTGCATTCCAGTTGGACATTGTAGTTGCCAACCAAGTCAGTCATACTTACTGAATCAAGCACAAAAGAATGGAATTTTCTGAAATTTGCACATGTAAGTGAATTTTGGCTAGGGCATTAAGAGTATCTTTTTTGATAATCAAACAATGTTCATAAATTCTTCTGGGCAGCTTTCTTACAGTTTTCCCTACATAAAAACCTGGGCATGAATCACAGACTGCCAGGTAAACCACCCGTTGTGATTTACAATTGTTCCTAGCTCCAGCCCAAAGGTGAAAATTCAATGCCTTCATGTGTACATTCAAAGTTTTTGATATAAATCGGCACTGCTTACACTTGCCGCACTTGTATGTACCAAAGGAATTCTGTATTTCAATTGATTCTTTGTGCTCAGTTTCCAGTAAGGATTTCACATTTTGACTTCTTTTGTAAGTGAATACCAGACTTTCACCCAAGACCTTGCATATTTCCACATTTCCCAAGATGCCTTTCCAATTCTCCTTGAATATGTCCCTGATCACAAACATATCAGTAGAAACTGGAAGTGGGAAAGCTCTGCTGTACTTCTCTACCAAAATATTAAGGGAGGTAACTGGCTCTCCCCTATCCAAACCTGCTGTAGACTGATGTTTCCTCAGAATAGGTCTCGCTTTATTTGATCTTAGTGTGCGTACCTCCATGATGATGTTCATTAACCAGTTTAAGTGATAGCCTTTCTGCATGAAAAGTACTTTTAAAAAATCGACTTCCTCATTGTACACAGTTTCCTTACTAGTAAGCCTACTGAGTCAGATGAATTGTCCCTTGACTACCCCTTTCTTCATATGGCAAGGGTATAGACTTCTTTTATGCAAGTATTGATTCACGAAGGTTTCTTTTCTGAAAACTTTACTTGCAAACTCAGTGGCACCTTCTTCTAAGGAAACTGTGATGTCCAGATAGTTGAATGTTTTTCCATAGCCACTTGACGTGGATTTTAGAAATGAAGTGCTGGAATTGATGAAATCCAATAGTTGATGCAATTCCCCTTTAGTTCCTCTCCAAACCAAAATGAGGTCATCAATAAATCTCCTGTAGAAAACAACCTTCTCAAAAAGAGGCCATGACCAAATTTGCAAATACTGGGGCCATTCTGGAACCCATGGCCACTCCAGAAATTTGTTTGTAGTATTTGCCTTGAATTGTAAAAAAGTTATTTTCAAGGACAACCTCTAATAAGGTACACACTGTGTTAATCATATTGTTGTCCAATTTTGAAAATTGCAAAATCAATTCCTGTTTCTTGCTCAATACAAGTGTACAAAGACACTGCATCAAAGGATGCGAAAACATAGCTGTTATCAAAATCAGTGATTTCACTAAACAATTCCAGAAAGTGCCGTGAGTCTTTAAGATAAAATTCTGATTTCTGACTCACCGGATTGAATACTTAAATAAAAGAATGAAAGCACTCACTCAGTAAAAAACTGTGATGGAGACTGTTGCCTTACTGGCTTTTGTGGAATTATTTTGGCAGTTTCTTGTAGTTTTTAAATTCTACACTGTTTTAGTCATTTTTGGAAATTTCGAAAAGTTTATTTTTGAACTCTGCAGTTGACAATTCAAGAGCTCAAACTCTTGAGAGTGAGCATTAGAATGGGACCCATGTTTACGTGTGTGTGTGTGTGTGTGTGTGTGTGTGTGTGTGTGTGTGTGTGTGTATATATATATACATATATATATATATATATATAGAGAGAGAGAGAGAGAGAGAGAGCTAGATCTATATCTATATCTAATCTATATATATATATATACACACACACACACACACACACACACACACACACACACACACACACACACACACACACACACACACACACACACACACACACACACACACACACACACACACACAGAGTACAGTAGCATTAGTCTAAACTCCCTTTATTCAACATGAAAATAGTCAACAAAAATTGATCTAAAACCAAGATTTGACACACACTGAACACATCCAGAATCAAAGTTTTTGATGGGGAGTAAGTGCCCCTGCACCCCCATGCCCTCCTTCTAACTAAATACACTAACACTGAATTTACACTACAGTGGAGAAAGAGCATATACCCTTCACTGCTATCAAGTTTGTTGACTATGTTCATATTGACTAAATGCAGTTTAGACTAATGTTAGTAGATCCTATCCCCCTGGATATATATGTGTGTATATATATATATATATATATATATATATATATATATATATATATATATATATATATATATATATATATTATAGGTTCTTAAGTGAATATTAGGATTACTGCCCTGAAGGGCCATTTTAAGCTTAGCCAGCAACTGTAGATCAGAATCAAACCCTGTGCTTTTTCACCTATGAGGTAAAAACCTCAACCATTATGCCAAACCCTCCCCATGTCTATCTCTCTCTCTGCACACACACACACACACACACACACACACACACACACACACACACACACACACACACACACACACACACACACACAAACACACACACACACACACACACTCTGTATTGTAACAAGTCACAACTTGCAAGCTTAGATTTTGTAATGTATGGAGTTCATAAGTATTAGGCTAGCTGTCCTTGCAGGCTGTTTTAAGTATAGCCAATTCCCCCTTAATTGGGATCAGACCTTGTACCTCTTCCATGTGAGGTAAACACCTTAACCATTATGCCAAGAAGACAACTTTCTGAAGGGACAGGTAGGGGTAAAAAAAAAGGTTCTTCACACTAAGTGAAGACCAAAAAAAGGACTTTCGTTAAACAGAAGTGGCTCCGCTTTGCGATTTCTGATTGGCTCATATGCTGGTATATGAACCGATTAATAATCACACAGTGGAGCCTGTTTCACTGGGATTTTGCTGATCTCGGGACAGTCCCACTTAAATAGGAACATCTGGCAACCCTGGTCCCAATAGAATAAATATGCTTTACTTCAATATTTAACATAAAACGTTTCTTTATTTCAGTGATAAAAACAGAATATACCTTGCATTCCTTAGGCTTAAAATTGGTGGTCCAGAAATAAACAGCTCCAACAGGACTAGTGCAGGGTTTTCAACAAAAGGAAGAAAACAGCCTTAATGTATGGGCTTCAAACATCAGCAAAAGGAACAGTCTTGCTTTTCATGTTTTTTAAATAACAGACAAAAAGAACCAAGCCTTACACATTGCCTGCAGTCAAATGAAAATTATCATCTGCAATTTCTTTTTCACTTCTTTTGGTTAGAAGAAATCTCACCTCTAGCTCCTTTTAACAATTTTAAGAGTCCCAGAACATAGCCATTTAAACAGTATTAATTTCCCCAGCTATGTCTTATTTTAAGGAGAAATACAATTAAAAGAAAGGCAGACTAAACATAAGATTCCTTCATTTCACATTTACACTAAGCACAGAGATAAATGTAGATAGTTAAATATCCAGCTCTATTGCAGATATTATAAAATGTGCTAACAAAAAACAT